>NC_068391.1:22950527-22997060 GCF_023724105.1 Carassius gibelio
CACCTTTGTGCATAATTCAGGTGAGTACAGGGAACTCGAGGTCCATAGGAACCCGGCACTGGCTTGGTTAGGTGAAGGAAAATCCAGAATCCGAATCCCGAAGGATTCGAAAACGGTTGTGCACGGTCCTGAGTCCCACCGGCCGCCAAGAGTCACAAGCACACCCCCAAATCACACACAACAGCCAACACTTCCCCACAGAAAGCCAACGCCAGTCTAAAATATTTTTTTAGGCTCTGTAAAAAATCCCAAACCCGGGCTACAGCCACACGGGCTGTTTTTCTCAGGGGTGTGTGAAGAAAAACCGATGGTAGGTTAAGGTTTAGATGTGGTGAGGGGTATATTACTCTAAAAGTACACATCTCAACGTCTGTATGGACGGAGAAGAAAAATTGAATAAACATATATTGTGCTCAGACGCATCACCACCCTAATGATGCCGGCTGTTTATTTTTAAATGTCTTCAAATTTTGTCATTCAGGTCTGTCGCGACGCGTTTCGAACCTTCCCACAGTGTTCTCATCAGGCGAATTCAATGACAAAATGACTCTGACCCAGCTCGCTCCAGCATTTATGTGCCAGGAGGGCGGGGCTTCTCACCTCGCAACCAATAGCAACCGATAACCACCGTCAGCATTGTATGATGCTTCATGAATTGTTTCTTTCACACACTAATAAACTGTATTGTTGTTTTTTAATTTTTTACAGGTACTAGGCGAATAATGTCGATCAGCAGGCACTTGCAGCAGGTAAGTAGGCACCTTTGTGCATAATTCAGGTGAGTACAGGGAACTCGAGGTCCATAGGAACCCGGCACTGGCTTGGTTAGGTGAAGGAAAATCCAGAATCCGAATCCCGAAGGATTCGAAAACGGTTGTGCACGGTCCTGAGTCCCACCGGCCGCCAAGAGTCACAAGCACACCCCCAAATCACACACAACAGCCAACACTTCCCCACAGAAAGCCAACGCCAGTCTAAAATATTTTTTTAGGCTCTGTAAAAAATCCCAAACCCGGGCTACAGCCACACGGGCTGTTTTTCTCAGGGGTGTGTGAAGAAAAACCGATGGTAGGTTAAGGTTTAGATGTGGTGAGGGGTATATTACTCTAAAAGTACACATCTCAACGTCTGTATGGACGGAGAAGAAAAATTGAATAAACATATATTGTGCTCAGACGCATCACCACCCTAATGATGCCGGCTGTTTATTTTTAAATGTCTTCAAATTTTGTCATTCAGGTCTGTCGCGACGCGTTTCGAACCTTCCCACAGTGTTCTCATCAGGCGAATTCAATGACAAAATGACTCTGACCCAGCTCGCTCCAGCATTTATGTGCCAGGAGGGCGGGGCTTCTCACCTCGCAACCAATAGCAACCGATAACCACCGTCAGCATTGTATGATGCTTCATGAATTGTTTCTTTCACACACTAATAAACTGTATTGTTGTTTTTTAATTTTTTACAGGTACTAGGCGAATAATGTCGATCAGCAGGCACTTGCAGCAGGTAAGTAGGCACCTTTGTGCATAATTCAGGTGAGTACAGGGAACTCGAGGTCCATAGGAACCCGGCACTGGCTTGGTTAGGTGAAGGAAAATCCAGAATCCGAATCCCGAAGGATTCGAAAACGGTTGTGCACGGTCCTGAGTCCCACCGGCCGCCAAGAGTCACAAGCACACCCCCAAATCACACACAACAGCCAACACTTCCCCACAGAAAGCCAACGCCAGTCTAAAATATTTTTTTAGGCTCTGTAAAAAATCCCAAACCCGGGCTACAGCCACACGGGCTGTTTTTCTCAGGGGTGTGTGAAGAAAAACCGATGGTAGGTTAAGGTTTAGATGTGGTGAGGGGTATATTACTCTAAAAGTACACATCTCAACGTCTGTATGGACGGAGAAGAAAAATTGAATAAACATATATTGTGCTCAGACGCATCACCACCCTAATGATGCCGGCTGTTTATTTTTAAATGTCTTCAAATTTTGTCATTCAGGTCTGTCGCGACGCGTTTCGAACCTTCCCACAGTGTTCTCATCAGGCGAATTCAATGACAAAATGACTCTGACCCAGCTCGCTCCAGCATTTATGTGCCAGGAGGGCGGGGCTTCTCACCTCGCAACCAATAGCAACCGATAACCACCGTCAGCATTGTATGATGCTTCATGAATTGTTTCTTTCACACACTAATAAACTGTATTGTTGTTTTTTAATTTTTTACAGGTACTAGGCGAATAATGTCGATCAGCAGGCACTTGCAGCAGGTAAGTAGGCACCTTTGTGCATAATTCAGGTGAGTACAGGGAACTCGAGGTCCATAGGAACCCGGCACTGGCTTGGTTAGGTGAAGGAAAATCCAGAATCCGAATCCCGAAGGATTCGAAAACGGTTGTGCACGGTCCTGAGTCCCACCGGCCGCCAAGAGTCACAAGCACACCCCCAAATCACACACAACAGCCAACACTTCCCCACAGAAAGCCAACGCCAGTCTAAAATATTTTTTTAGGCTCTGTAAAAAATCCCAAACCCGGGCTACAGCCACACGGGCTGTTTTTCTCAGGGGTGTGTGAAGAAAAACCGATGGTAGGTTAAGGTTTAGATGTGGTGAGGGGTATATTACTCTAAAAGTACACATCTCAACGTCTGTATGGACGGAGAAGAAAAATTGAATAAACATATATTGTGCTCAGACGCATCACCACCCTAATGATGCCGGCTGTTTATTTTTAAATGTCTTCAAATTTTGTCATTCAGGTCTGTCGCGACGCGTTTCGAACCTTCCCACAGTGTTCTCATCAGGCGAATTCAATGACAAAATGACTCTGACCCAGCTCGCTCCAGCATTTATGTGCCAGGAGGGCGGGGCTTCTCACCTCGCAACCAATAGCAACCGATAACCACCGTCAGCATTGTATGATGCTTCATGAATTGTTTCTTTCACACACTAATAAACTGTATTGTTGTTTTTTAATTTTTTACAGGTACTAGGCGAATAATGTCGATCAGCAGGCACTTGCAGCAGGTAAGTAGGCACCTTTGTGCATAATTCAGGTGAGTACAGGGAACTCGAGGTCCATAGGAACCCGGCACTGGCTTGGTTAGGTGAAGGAAAATCCAGAATCCGAATCCCGAAGGATTCGAAAACGGTTGTGCACGGTCCTGAGTCCCACCGGCCGCCAAGAGTCACAAGCACACCCCCAAATCACACACAACAGCCAACACTTCCCCACAGAAAGCCAACGCCAGTCTAAAATATTTTTTTAGGCTCTGTAAAAAATCCCAAACCCGGGCTACAGCCACACGGGCTGTTTTTCTCAGGGGTGTGTGAAGAAAAACCGATGGTAGGTTAAGGTTTAGATGTGGTGAGGGGTATATTACTCTAAAAGTACACATCTCAACGTCTGTATGGACGGAGAAGAAAAATTGAATAAACATATATTGTGCTCAGACGCATCACCACCCTAATGATGCCGGCTGTTTATTTTTAAATGTCTTCAAATTTTGTCATTCAGGTCTGTCGCGACGCGTTTCGAACCTTCCCACAGTGTTCTCATCAGGCGAATTCAATGACAAAATGACTCTGACCCAGCTCGCTCCAGCATTTATGTGCCAGGAGGGCGGGGCTTCTCACCTCGCAACCAATAGCAACCGATAACCACCGTCAGCATTGTATGATGCTTCATGAATTGTTTCTTTCACACACTAATAAACTGTATTGTTGTTTTTTAATTTTTTACAGGTACTAGGCGAATAATGTCGATCAGCAGGCACTTGCAGCAGGTAAGTAGGCACCTTTGTGCATAATTCAGGTGAGTACAGGGAACTCGAGGTCCATAGGAACCCGGCACTGGCTTGGTTAGGTGAAGGAAAATCCAGAATCCGAATCCCGAAGGATTCGAAAACGGTTGTGCACGGTCCTGAGTCCCACCGGCCGCCAAGAGTCACAAGCACACCCCCAAATCACACACAACAGCCAACACTTCCCCACAGAAAGCCAACGCCAGTCTAAAATATTTTTTTAGGCTCTGTAAAAAATCCCAAACCCGGGCTACAGCCACACGGGCTGTTTTTCTCAGGGGTGTGTGAAGAAAAACCGATGGTAGGTTAAGGTTTAGATGTGGTGAGGGGTATATTACTCTAAAAGTACACATCTCAACGTCTGTATGGACGGAGAAGAAAAATTGAATAAACATATATTGTGCTCAGACGCATCACCACCCTAATGATGCCGGCTGTTTATTTTTAAATGTCTTCAAATTTTGTCATTCAGGTCTGTCGCGACGCGTTTCGAACCTTCCCACAGTGTTCTCATCAGGCGAATTCAATGACAAAATGACTCTGACCCAGCTCGCTCCAGCATTTATGTGCCAGGAGGGCGGGGCTTCTCACCTCGCAACCAATAGCAACCGATAACCACCGTCAGCATTGTATGATGCTTCATGAATTGTTTCTTTCACACACTAATAAACTGTATTGTTGTTTTTTAATTTTTTACAGGTACTAGGCGAATAATGTCGATCAGCAGGCACTTGCAGCAGGTAAGTAGGCACCTTTGTGCATAATTCAGGTGAGTACAGGGAACTCGAGGTCCATAGGAACCCGGCACTGGCTTGGTTAGGTGAAGGAAAATCCAGAATCCGAATCCCGAAGGATTCGAAAACGGTTGTGCACGGTCCTGAGTCCCACCGGCCGCCAAGAGTCACAAGCACACCCCCAAATCACACACAACAGCCAACACTTCCCCACAGAAAGCCAACGCCAGTCTAAAATATTTTTTTAGGCTCTGTAAAAAATCCCAAACCCGGGCTACAGCCACACGGGCTGTTTTTCTCAGGGGTGTGTGAAGAAAAACCGATGGTAGGTTAAGGTTTAGATGTGGTGAGGGGTATATTACTCTAAAAGTACACATCTCAACGTCTGTATGGACGGAGAAGAAAAATTGAATAAACATATATTGTGCTCAGACGCATCACCACCCTAATGATGCCGGCTGTTTATTTTTAAATGTCTTCAAATTTTGTCATTCAGGTCTGTCGCGACGCGTTTCGAACCTTCCCACAGTGTTCTCATCAGGCGAATTCAATGACAAAATGACTCTGACCCAGCTCGCTCCAGCATTTATGTGCCAGGAGGGCGGGGCTTCTCACCTCGCAACCAATAGCAACCGATAACCACCGTCAGCATTGTATGATGCTTCATGAATTGTTTCTTTCACACACTAATAAACTGTATTGTTGTTTTTTAATTTTTTACAGGTACTAGGCGAATAATGTCGATCAGCAGGCACTTGCAGCAGGTAAGTAGGCACCTTTGTGCATAATTCAGGTGAGTACAGGGAACTCGAGGTCCATAGGAACCCGGCACTGGCTTGGTTAGGTGAAGGAAAATCCAGAATCCGAATCCCGAAGGATTCGAAAACGGTTGTGCACGGTCCTGAGTCCCACCGGCCGCCAAGAGTCACAAGCACACCCCCAAATCACACACAACAGCCAACACTTCCCCACAGAAAGCCAACGCCAGTCTAAAATATTTTTTTAGGCTCTGTAAAAAATCCCAAACCCGGGCTACAGCCACACGGGCTGTTTTTCTCAGGGGTGTGTGAAGAAAAACCGATGGTAGGTTAAGGTTTAGATGTGGTGAGGGGTATATTACTCTAAAAGTACACATCTCAACGTCTGTATGGACGGAGAAGAAAAATTGAATAAACATATATTGTGCTCAGACGCATCACCACCCTAATGATGCCGGCTGTTTATTTTTAAATGTCTTCAAATTTTGTCATTCAGGTCTGTCGCGACGCGTTTCGAACCTTCCCACAGTGTTCTCATCAGGCGAATTCAATGACAAAATGACTCTGACCCAGCTCGCTCCAGCATTTATGTGCCAGGAGGGCGGGGCTTCTCACCTCGCAACCAATAGCAACCGATAACCACCGTCAGCATTGTATGATGCTTCATGAATTGTTTCTTTCACACACTAATAAACTGTATTGTTGTTTTTTAATTTTTTACAGGTACTAGGCGAATAATGTCGATCAGCAGGCACTTGCAGCAGGTAAGTAGGCACCTTTGTGCATAATTCAGGTGAGTACAGGGAACTCGAGGTCCATAGGAACCCGGCACTGGCTTGGTTAGGTGAAGGAAAATCCAGAATCCGAATCCCGAAGGATTCGAAAACGGTTGTGCACGGTCCTGAGTCCCACCGGCCGCCAAGAGTCACAAGCACACCCCCAAATCACACACAACAGCCAACACTTCCCCACAGAAAGCCAACGCCAGTCTAAAATATTTTTTTAGGCTCTGTAAAAAATCCCAAACCCGGGCTACAGCCACACGGGCTGTTTTTCTCAGGGGTGTGTGAAGAAAAACCGATGGTAGGTTAAGGTTTAGATGTGGTGAGGGGTATATTACTCTAAAAGTACACATCTCAACGTCTGTATGGACGGAGAAGAAAAATTGAATAAACATATATTGTGCTCAGACGCATCACCACCCTAATGATGCCGGCTGTTTATTTTTAAATGTCTTCAAATTTTGTCATTCAGGTCTGTCGCGACGCGTTTCGAACCTTCCCACAGTGTTCTCATCAGGCGAATTCAATGACAAAATGACTCTGACCCAGCTCGCTCCAGCATTTATGTGCCAGGAGGGCGGGGCTTCTCACCTCGCAACCAATAGCAACCGATAACCACCGTCAGCATTGTATGATGCTTCATGAATTGTTTCTTTCACACACTAATAAACTGTATTGTTGTTTTTTAATTTTTTACAGGTACTAGGCGAATAATGTCGATCAGCAGGCACTTGCAGCAGGTAAGTAGGCACCTTTGTGCATAATTCAGGTGAGTACAGGGAACTCGAGGTCCATAGGAACCCGGCACTGGCTTGGTTAGGTGAAGGAAAATCCAGAATCCGAATCCCGAAGGATTCGAAAACGGTTGTGCACGGTCCTGAGTCCCACCGGCCGCCAAGAGTCACAAGCACACCCCCAAATCACACACAACAGCCAACACTTCCCCACAGAAAGCCAACGCCAGTCTAAAATATTTTTTTAGGCTCTGTAAAAAATCCCAAACCCGGGCTACAGCCACACGGGCTGTTTTTCTCAGGGGTGTGTGAAGAAAAACCGATGGTAGGTTAAGGTTTAGATGTGGTGAGGGGTATATTACTCTAAAAGTACACATCTCAACGTCTGTATGGACGGAGAAGAAAAATTGAATAAACATATATTGTGCTCAGACGCATCACCACCCTAATGATGCCGGCTGTTTATTTTTAAATGTCTTCAAATTTTGTCATTCAGGTCTGTCGCGACGCGTTTCGAACCTTCCCACAGTGTTCTCATCAGGCGAATTCAATGACAAAATGACTCTGACCCAGCTCGCTCCAGCATTTATGTGCCAGGAGGGCGGGGCTTCTCACCTCGCAACCAATAGCAACCGATAACCACCGTCAGCATTGTATGATGCTTCATGAATTGTTTCTTTCACACACTAATAAACTGTATTGTTGTTTTTTAATTTTTTACAGGTACTAGGCGAATAATGTCGATCAGCAGGCACTTGCAGCAGGTAAGTAGGCACCTTTGTGCATAATTCAGGTGAGTACAGGGAACTCGAGGTCCATAGGAACCCGGCACTGGCTTGGTTAGGTGAAGGAAAATCCAGAATCCGAATCCCGAAGGATTCGAAAACGGTTGTGCACGGTCCTGAGTCCCACCGGCCGCCAAGAGTCACAAGCACACCCCCAAATCACACACAACAGCCAACACTTCCCCACAGAAAGCCAACGCCAGTCTAAAATATTTTTTTAGGCTCTGTAAAAAATCCCAAACCCGGGCTACAGCCACACGGGCTGTTTTTCTCAGGGGTGTGTGAAGAAAAACCGATGGTAGGTTAAGGTTTAGATGTGGTGAGGGGTATATTACTCTAAAAGTACACATCTCAACGTCTGTATGGACGGAGAAGAAAAATTGAATAAACATATATTGTGCTCAGACGCATCACCACCCTAATGATGCCGGCTGTTTATTTTTAAATGTCTTCAAATTTTGTCATTCAGGTCTGTCGCGACGCGTTTCGAACCTTCCCACAGTGTTCTCATCAGGCGAATTCAATGACAAAATGACTCTGACCCAGCTCGCTCCAGCATTTATGTGCCAGGAGGGCGGGGCTTCTCACCTCGCAACCAATAGCAACCGATAACCACCGTCAGCATTGTATGATGCTTCATGAATTGTTTCTTTCACACACTAATAAACTGTATTGTTGTTTTTTAATTTTTTACAGGTACTAGGCGAATAATGTCGATCAGCAGGCACTTGCAGCAGGTAAGTAGGCACCTTTGTGCATAATTCAGGTGAGTACAGGGAACTCGAGGTCCATAGGAACCCGGCACTGGCTTGGTTAGGTGAAGGAAAATCCAGAATCCGAATCCCGAAGGATTCGAAAACGGTTGTGCACGGTCCTGAGTCCCACCGGCCGCCAAGAGTCACAAGCACACCCCCAAATCACACACAACAGCCAACACTTCCCCACAGAAAGCCAACGCCAGTCTAAAATATTTTTTTAGGCTCTGTAAAAAATCCCAAACCCGGGCTACAGCCACACGGGCTGTTTTTCTCAGGGGTGTGTGAAGAAAAACCGATGGTAGGTTAAGGTTTAGATGTGGTGAGGGGTATATTACTCTAAAAGTACACATCTCAACGTCTGTATGGACGGAGAAGAAAAATTGAATAAACATATATTGTGCTCAGACGCATCACCACCCTAATGATGCCGGCTGTTTATTTTTAAATGTCTTCAAATTTTGTCATTCAGGTCTGTCGCGACGCGTTTCGAACCTTCCCACAGTGTTCTCATCAGGCGAATTCAATGACAAAATGACTCTGACCCAGCTCGCTCCAGCATTTATGTGCCAGGAGGGCGGGGCTTCTCACCTCGCAACCAATAGCAACCGATAACCACCGTCAGCATTGTATGATGCTTCATGAATTGTTTCTTTCACACACTAATAAACTGTATTGTTGTTTTTTAATTTTTTACAGGTACTAGGCGAATAATGTCGATCAGCAGGCACTTGCAGCAGGTAAGTAGGCACCTTTGTGCATAATTCAGGTGAGTACAGGGAACTCGAGGTCCATAGGAACCCGGCACTGGCTTGGTTAGGTGAAGGAAAATCCAGAATCCGAATCCCGAAGGATTCGAAAACGGTTGTGCACGGTCCTGAGTCCCACCGGCCGCCAAGAGTCACAAGCACACCCCCAAATCACACACAACAGCCAACACTTCCCCACAGAAAGCCAACGCCAGTCTAAAATATTTTTTTAGGCTCTGTAAAAAATCCCAAACCCGGGCTACAGCCACACGGGCTGTTTTTCTCAGGGGTGTGTGAAGAAAAACCGATGGTAGGTTAAGGTTTAGATGTGGTGAGGGGTATATTACTCTAAAAGTACACATCTCAACGTCTGTATGGACGGAGAAGAAAAATTGAATAAACATATATTGTGCTCAGACGCATCACCACCCTAATGATGCCGGCTGTTTATTTTTAAATGTCTTCAAATTTTGTCATTCAGGTCTGTCGCGACGCGTTTCGAACCTTCCCACAGTGTTCTCATCAGGCGAATTCAATGACAAAATGACTCTGACCCAGCTCGCTCCAGCATTTATGTGCCAGGAGGGCGGGGCTTCTCACCTCGCAACCAATAGCAACCGATAACCACCGTCAGCATTGTATGATGCTTCATGAATTGTTTCTTTCACACACTAATAAACTGTATTGTTGTTTTTTAATTTTTTACAGGTACTAGGCGAATAATGTCGATCAGCAGGCACTTGCAGCAGGTAAGTAGGCACCTTTGTGCATAATTCAGGTGAGTACAGGGAACTCGAGGTCCATAGGAACCCGGCACTGGCTTGGTTAGGTGAAGGAAAATCCAGAATCCGAATCCCGAAGGATTCGAAAACGGTTGTGCACGGTCCTGAGTCCCACCGGCCGCCAAGAGTCACAAGCACACCCCCAAATCACACACAACAGCCAACACTTCCCCACAGAAAGCCAACGCCAGTCTAAAATATTTTTTTAGGCTCTGTAAAAAATCCCAAACCCGGGCTACAGCCACACGGGCTGTTTTTCTCAGGGGTGTGTGAAGAAAAACCGATGGTAGGTTAAGGTTTAGATGTGGTGAGGGGTATATTACTCTAAAAGTACACATCTCAACGTCTGTATGGACGGAGAAGAAAAATTGAATAAACATATATTGTGCTCAGACGCATCACCACCCTAATGATGCCGGCTGTTTATTTTTAAATGTCTTCAAATTTTGTCATTCAGGTCTGTCGCGACGCGTTTCGAACCTTCCCACAGTGTTCTCATCAGGCGAATTCAATGACAAAATGACTCTGACCCAGCTCGCTCCAGCATTTATGTGCCAGGAGGGCGGGGCTTCTCACCTCGCAACCAATAGCAACCGATAACCACCGTCAGCATTGTATGATGCTTCATGAATTGTTTCTTTCACACACTAATAAACTGTATTGTTGTTTTTTAATTTTTTACAGGTACTAGGCGAATAATGTCGATCAGCAGGCACTTGCAGCAGGTAAGTAGGCACCTTTGTGCATAATTCAGGTGAGTACAGGGAACTCGAGGTCCATAGGAACCCGGCACTGGCTTGGTTAGGTGAAGGAAAATCCAGAATCCGAATCCCGAAGGATTCGAAAACGGTTGTGCACGGTCCTGAGTCCCACCGGCCGCCAAGAGTCACAAGCACACCCCCAAATCACACACAACAGCCAACACTTCCCCACAGAAAGCCAACG
Organism: Carassius gibelio; assembly: GCF_023724105.1. Classification (NCBI taxonomy): domain Eukaryota; kingdom Metazoa; phylum Chordata; class Actinopteri; order Cypriniformes; family Cyprinidae; genus Carassius; species Carassius gibelio. The sequence goes on from NC_068391.1 coordinate 22,961,351, forward strand.
CCAGTCTAAAATATTTTTTTAGGCTCTGTAAAAAATCCCAAACCCGGGCTACAGCCACACGGGCTGTTTTTCTCAGGGGTGTGTGAAGAAAAACCGATGGTAGGTTAAGGTTTAGATGTGGTGAGGGGTATATTACTCTAAAAGTACACATCTCAACGTCTGTATGGACGGAGAAGAAAAATTGAATAAACATATATTGTGCTCAGACGCATCACCACCCTAATGATGCCGGCTGTTTATTTTTAAATGTCTTCAAATTTTGTCATTCAGGTCTGTCGCGACGCGTTTCGAACCTTCCCACAGTGTTCTCATCAGGCGAATTCAATGACAAAATGACTCTGACCCAGCTCGCTCCAGCATTTATGTGCCAGGAGGGCGGGGCTTCTCACCTCGCAACCAATAGCAACCGATAACCACCGTCAGCATTGTATGATGCTTCATGAATTGTTTCTTTCACACACTAATAAACTGTATTGTTGTTTTTTAATTTTTTACAGGTACTAGGCGAATAATGTCGATCAGCAGGCACTTGCAGCAGGTAAGTAGGCACCTTTGTGCATAATTCAGGTGAGTACAGGGAACTCGAGGTCCATAGGAACCCGGCACTGGCTTGGTTAGGTGAAGGAAAATCCAGAATCCGAATCCCGAAGGATTCGAAAACGGTTGTGCACGGTCCTGAGTCCCACCGGCCGCCAAGAGTCACAAGCACACCCCCAAATCACACACAACAGCCAACACTTCCCCACAGAAAGCCAACGCCAGTCTAAAATATTTTTTTAGGCTCTGTAAAAAATCCCAAACCCGGGCTACAGCCACACGGGCTGTTTTTCTCAGGGGTGTGTGAAGAAAAACCGATGGTAGGTTAAGGTTTAGATGTGGTGAGGGGTATATTACTCTAAAAGTACACATCTCAACGTCTGTATGGACGGAGAAGAAAAATTGAATAAACATATATTGTGCTCAGACGCATCACCACCCTAATGATGCCGGCTGTTTATTTTTAAATGTCTTCAAATTTTGTCATTCAGGTCTGTCGCGACGCGTTTCGAACCTTCCCACAGTGTTCTCATCAGGCGAATTCAATGACAAAATGACTCTGACCCAGCTCGCTCCAGCATTTATGTGCCAGGAGGGCGGGGCTTCTCACCTCGCAACCAATAGCAACCGATAACCACCGTCAGCATTGTATGATGCTTCATGAATTGTTTCTTTCACACACTAATAAACTGTATTGTTGTTTTTTAATTTTTTACAGGTACTAGGCGAATAATGTCGATCAGCAGGCACTTGCAGCAGGTAAGTAGGCACCTTTGTGCATAATTCAGGTGAGTACAGGGAACTCGAGGTCCATAGGAACCCGGCACTGGCTTGGTTAGGTGAAGGAAAATCCAGAATCCGAATCCCGAAGGATTCGAAAACGGTTGTGCACGGTCCTGAGTCCCACCGGCCGCCAAGAGTCACAAGCACACCCCCAAATCACACACAACAGCCAACACTTCCCCACAGAAAGCCAACGCCAGTCTAAAATATTTTTTTAGGCTCTGTAAAAAATCCCAAACCCGGGCTACAGCCACACGGGCTGTTTTTCTCAGGGGTGTGTGAAGAAAAACCGATGGTAGGTTAAGGTTTAGATGTGGTGAGGGGTATATTACTCTAAAAGTACACATCTCAACGTCTGTATGGACGGAGAAGAAAAATTGAATAAACATATATTGTGCTCAGACGCATCACCACCCTAATGATGCCGGCTGTTTATTTTTAAATGTCTTCAAATTTTGTCATTCAGGTCTGTCGCGACGCGTTTCGAACCTTCCCACAGTGTTCTCATCAGGCGAATTCAATGACAAAATGACTCTGACCCAGCTCGCTCCAGCATTTATGTGCCAGGAGGGCGGGGCTTCTCACCTCGCAACCAATAGCAACCGATAACCACCGTCAGCATTGTATGATGCTTCATGAATTGTTTCTTTCACACACTAATAAACTGTATTGTTGTTTTTTAATTTTTTACAGGTACTAGGCGAATAATGTCGATCAGCAGGCACTTGCAGCAGGTAAGTAGGCACCTTTGTGCATAATTCAGGTGAGTACAGGGAACTCGAGGTCCATAGGAACCCGGCACTGGCTTGGTTAGGTGAAGGAAAATCCAGAATCCGAATCCCGAAGGATTCGAAAACGGTTGTGCACGGTCCTGAGTCCCACCGGCCGCCAAGAGTCACAAGCACACCCCCAAATCACACACAACAGCCAACACTTCCCCACAGAAAGCCAACGCCAGTCTAAAATATTTTTTTAGGCTCTGTAAAAAATCCCAAACCCGGGCTACAGCCACACGGGCTGTTTTTCTCAGGGGTGTGTGAAGAAAAACCGATGGTAGGTTAAGGTTTAGATGTGGTGAGGGGTATATTACTCTAAAAGTACACATCTCAACGTCTGTATGGACGGAGAAGAAAAATTGAATAAACATATATTGTGCTCAGACGCATCACCACCCTAATGATGCCGGCTGTTTATTTTTAAATGTCTTCAAATTTTGTCATTCAGGTCTGTCGCGACGCGTTTCGAACCTTCCCACAGTGTTCTCATCAGGCGAATTCAATGACAAAATGACTCTGACCCAGCTCGCTCCAGCATTTATGTGCCAGGAGGGCGGGGCTTCTCACCTCGCAACCAATAGCAACCGATAACCACCGTCAGCATTGTATGATGCTTCATGAATTGTTTCTTTCACACACTAATAAACTGTATTGTTGTTTTTTAATTTTTTACAGGTACTAGGCGAATAATGTCGATCAGCAGGCACTTGCAGCAGGTAAGTAGGCACCTTTGTGCATAATTCAGGTGAGTACAGGGAACTCGAGGTCCATAGGAACCCGGCACTGGCTTGGTTAGGTGAAGGAAAATCCAGAATCCGAATCCCGAAGGATTCGAAAACGGTTGTGCACGGTCCTGAGTCCCACCGGCCGCCAAGAGTCACAAGCACACCCCCAAATCACACACAACAGCCAACACTTCCCCACAGAAAGCCAACGCCAGTCTAAAATATTTTTTTAGGCTCTGTAAAAAATCCCAAACCCGGGCTACAGCCACACGGGCTGTTTTTCTCAGGGGTGTGTGAAGAAAAACCGATGGTAGGTTAAGGTTTAGATGTGGTGAGGGGTATATTACTCTAAAAGTACACATCTCAACGTCTGTATGGACGGAGAAGAAAAATTGAATAAACATATATTGTGCTCAGACGCATCACCACCCTAATGATGCCGGCTGTTTATTTTTAAATGTCTTCAAATTTTGTCATTCAGGTCTGTCGCGACGCGTTTCGAACCTTCCCACAGTGTTCTCATCAGGCGAATTCAATGACAAAATGACTCTGACCCAGCTCGCTCCAGCATTTATGTGCCAGGAGGGCGGGGCTTCTCACCTCGCAACCAATAGCAACCGATAACCACCGTCAGCATTGTATGATGCTTCATGAATTGTTTCTTTCACACACTAATAAACTGTATTGTTGTTTTTTAATTTTTTACAGGTACTAGGCGAATAATGTCGATCAGCAGGCACTTGCAGCAGGTAAGTAGGCACCTTTGTGCATAATTCAGGTGAGTACAGGGAACTCGAGGTCCATAGGAACCCGGCACTGGCTTGGTTAGGTGAAGGAAAATCCAGAATCCGAATCCCGAAGGATTCGAAAACGGTTGTGCACGGTCCTGAGTCCCACCGGCCGCCAAGAGTCACAAGCACACCCCCAAATCACACACAACAGCCAACACTTCCCCACAGAAAGCCAACGCCAGTCTAAAATATTTTTTTAGGCTCTGTAAAAAATCCCAAACCCGGGCTACAGCCACACGGGCTGTTTTTCTCAGGGGTGTGTGAAGAAAAACCGATGGTAGGTTAAGGTTTAGATGTGGTGAGGGGTATATTACTCTAAAAGTACACATCTCAACGTCTGTATGGACGGAGAAGAAAAATTGAATAAACATATATTGTGCTCAGACGCATCACCACCCTAATGATGCCGGCTGTTTATTTTTAAATGTCTTCAAATTTTGTCATTCAGGTCTGTCGCGACGCGTTTCGAACCTTCCCACAGTGTTCTCATCAGGCGAATTCAATGACAAAATGACTCTGACCCAGCTCGCTCCAGCATTTATGTGCCAGGAGGGCGGGGCTTCTCACCTCGCAACCAATAGCAACCGATAACCACCGTCAGCATTGTATGATGCTTCATGAATTGTTTCTTTCACACACTAATAAACTGTATTGTTGTTTTTTAATTTTTTACAGGTACTAGGCGAATAATGTCGATCAGCAGGCACTTGCAGCAGGTAAGTAGGCACCTTTGTGCATAATTCAGGTGAGTACAGGGAACTCGAGGTCCATAGGAACCCGGCACTGGCTTGGTTAGGTGAAGGAAAATCCAGAATCCGAATCCCGAAGGATTCGAAAACGGTTGTGCACGGTCCTGAGTCCCACCGGCCGCCAAGAGTCACAAGCACACCCCCAAATCACACACAACAGCCAACACTTCCCCACAGAAAGCCAACGCCAGTCTAAAATATTTTTTTAGGCTCTGTAAAAAATCCCAAACCCGGGCTACAGCCACACGGGCTGTTTTTCTCAGGGGTGTGTGAAGAAAAACCGATGGTAGGTTAAGGTTTAGATGTGGTGAGGGGTATATTACTCTAAAAGTACACATCTCAACGTCTGTATGGACGGAGAAGAAAAATTGAATAAACATATATTGTGCTCAGACGCATCACCACCCTAATGATGCCGGCTGTTTATTTTTAAATGTCTTCAAATTTTGTCATTCAGGTCTGTCGCGACGCGTTTCGAACCTTCCCACAGTGTTCTCATCAGGCGAATTCAATGACAAAATGACTCTGACCCAGCTCGCTCCAGCATTTATGTGCCAGGAGGGCGGGGCTTCTCACCTCGCAACCAATAGCAACCGATAACCACCGTCAGCATTGTATGATGCTTCATGAATTGTTTCTTTCACACACTAATAAACTGTATTGTTGTTTTTTAATTTTTTACAGGTACTAGGCGAATAATGTCGATCAGCAGGCACTTGCAGCAGGTAAGTAGGCACCTTTGTGCATAATTCAGGTGAGTACAGGGAACTCGAGGTCCATAGGAACCCGGCACTGGCTTGGTTAGGTGAAGGAAAATCCAGAATCCGAATCCCGAAGGATTCGAAAACGGTTGTGCACGGTCCTGAGTCCCACCGGCCGCCAAGAGTCACAAGCACACCCCCAAATCACACACAACAGCCAACACTTCCCCACAGAAAGCCAACGCCAGTCTAAAATATTTTTTTAGGCTCTGTGAAAAATCCCAAACCCGGGCTACAGCCACACGGGCTGTTTTTCTCAGGGGTGTGTGAAGAAAAACCGATGGTAGGTTAAGGTTTAGATGTGGTGAGGGGTATATTACTCTAAAAGTACACATCTCAACGTCTGTATGGACGGAGAAGAAAAATTGAATAAACATATATTGTGCTCAGACGCATCACCACCCTAATGATGCCGGCTGTTTATTTTTAAATGTCTTCAAATTTTGTCATTCAGGTCTGTCGCGACGCGTTTCGAACCTTCCCACAGTGTTCTCATCAGGCGAATTCAATGACAAAATGACTCTGACCCAGCTCGCTCCAGCATTTATGTGCCAGGAGGGCGGGGCTTCTCACCTCGCAACCAATAGCAACCGATAACCACCGTCAGCATTGTATGATGCTTCATGAATTGTTTCTTTCACACACTAATAAACTGTATTGTTGTTTTTTAATTTTTTACAGGTACTAGGCGAATAATGTCGATCAGCAGGCACTTGCAGCAGGTAAGTAGGCACCTTTGTGCATAATTCAGGTGAGTACAGGGAACTCGAGGTCCATAGGAACCCGGCACTGGCTTGGTTAGGTGAAGGAAAATCCAGAATCCGAATCCCGAAGGATTCGAAAACGGTTGTGCACGGTCCTGAGTCCCACCGGCCGCCAAGAGTCACAAGCACACCCCCAAATCACACACAACAGCCAACACTTCCCCACAGAAAGCCAACGCCAGTCTAAAATATTTTTTTAGGCTCTGTAAAAAATCCCAAACCCGGGCTACAGCCACACGGGCTGTTTTTCTCAGGGGTGTGTGAAGAAAAACCGATGGTAGGTTAAGGTTTAGATGTGGTGAGGGGTATATTACTCTAAAAGTACACATCTCAACGTCTGTATGGACGGAGAAGAAAAATTGAATAAACATATATTGTGCTCAGACGCATCACCACCCTAATGATGCCGGCTGTTTATTTTTAAATGTCTTCAAATTTTGTCATTCAGGTCTGTCGCGACGCGTTTCGAACCTTCCCACAGTGTTCTCATCAGGCGAATTCAATGACAAAATGACTCTGACCCAGCTCGCTCCAGCATTTATGTGCCAGGAGGGCGGGGCTTCTCACCTCGCAACCAATAGCAACCGATAACCACCGTCAGCATTGTATGATGCTTCATGAATTGTTTCTTTCACACACTAATAAACTGTATTGTTGTTTTTTAATTTTTTACAGGTACTAGGCGAATAATGTCGATCAGCAGGCACTTGCAGCAGGTAAGTAGGCACCTTTGTGCATAATTCAGGTGAGTACAGGGAACTCGAGGTCCATAGGAACCCGGCACTGGCTTGGTTAGGTGAAGGAAAATCCAGAATCCGAATCCCGAAGGATTCGAAAACGGTTGTGCACGGTCCTGAGTCCCACCGGCCGCCAAGAGTCACAAGCACACCCCCAAATCACACACAACAGCCAACACTTCCCCACAGAAAGCCAACGCCAGTCTAAAATATTTTTTTAGGCTCTGTGAAAAATCCCAAACCCGGGCTACAGCCACACGGGCTGTTTTTCTCAGGGGTGTGTGAAGAAAAACCGATGGTAGGTTAAGGTTTAGATGTGGTGAGGGGTATATTACTCTAAAAGTACACATCTCAACGTCTGTATGGACGGAGAAGAAAAATTGAATAAACATATATTGTGCTCAGACGCATCACCACCCTAATGATGCCGGCTGTTTATTTTTAAATGTCTTCAAATTTTGTCATTCAGGTCTGTCGCGACGCGTTTCGAACCTTCCCACAGTGTTCTCATCAGGCGAATTCAATGACAAAATGACTCTGACCCAGCTCGCTCCAGCATTTATGTGCCAGGAGGGCGGGGCTTCTCACCTCGCAACCAATAGCAACCGATAACCACCGTCAGCATTGTATGATGCTTCATGAATTGTTTCTTTCACACACTAATAAACTGTATTGTTGTTTTTTAATTTTTTACAGGTACTAGGCGAATAATGTCGATCAGCAGGCACTTGCAGCAGGTAAGTAGGCACCTTTGTGCATAATTCAGGTGAGTACAGGGAACTCGAGGTCCATAGGAACCCGGCACTGGCTTGGTTAGGTGAAGGAAAATCCAGAATCCGAATCCCGAAGGATTCGAAAACGGTTGTGCACGGTCCTGAGTCCCACCGGCCGCCAAGAGTCACAAGCACACCCCCAAATCACACACAACAGCCAACACTTCCCCACAGAAAGCCAACGCCAGTCTAAAATATTTTTTTAGGCTCTGTAAAAAATCCCAAACCCGGGCTACAGCCACACGGGCTGTTTTTCTCAGGGGTGTGTGAAGAAAAACCGATGGTAGGTTAAGGTTTAGATGTGGTGAGGGGTATATTACTCTAAAAGTACACATCTCAACGTCTGTATGGACGGAGAAGAAAAATTGAATAAACATATATTGTGCTCAGACGCATCACCACCCTAATGATGCCGGCTGTTTATTTTTAAATGTCTTCAAATTTTGTCATTCAGGTCTGTCGCGACGCGTTTCGAACCTTCCCACAGTGTTCTCATCAGGCGAATTCAATGACAAAATGACTCTGACCCAGCTCGCTCCAGCATTTATGTGCCAGGAGGGCGGGGCTTCTCACCTCGCAACCAATAGCAACCGATAACCACCGTCAGCATTGTATGATGCTTCATGAATTGTTTCTTTCACACACTAATAAACTGTATTGTTGTTTTTTAATTTTTTACAGGTACTAGGCGAATAATGTCGATCAGCAGGCACTTGCAGCAGGTAAGTAGGCACCTTTGTGCATAATTCAGGTGAGTACAGGGAACTCGAGGTCCATAGGAACCCGGCACTGGCTTGGTTAGGTGAAGGAAAATCCAGAATCCGAATCCCGAAGGATTCGAAAACGGTTGTGCACGGTCCTGAGTCCCACCGGCCGCCAAGAGTCACAAGCACACCCCCAAATCACACACAACAGCCAACACTTCCCCACAGAAAGCCAACGCCAGTCTAAAATATTTTTTTAGGCTCTGTAAAAAATCCCAAACCCGGGCTACAGCCACACGGGCTGTTTTTCTCAGGGGTGTGTGAAGAAAAACCGATGGTAGGTTAAGGTTTAGATGTGGTGAGGGGTATATTACTCTAAAAGTACACATCTCAACGTCTGTATGGACGGAGAAGAAAAATTGAATAAACATATATTGTGCTCAGACGCATCACCACCCTAATGATGCCGGCTGTTTATTTTTAAATGTCTTCAAATTTTGTCATTCAGGTCTGTCGCGACGCGTTTCGAACCTTCCCACAGTGTTCTCATCAGGCGAATTCAATGACAAAATGACTCTGACCCAGCTCGCTCCAGCATTTATGTGCCAGGAGGGCGGGGCTTCTCACCTCGCAACCAATAGCAACCGATAACCACCGTCAGCATTGTATGATGCTTCATGAATTGTTTCTTTCACACACTAATAAACTGTATTGTTGTTTTTTAATTTTTTACAGGTACTAGGCGAATAATGTCGATCAGCAGGCACTTGCAGCAGGTAAGTAGGCACCTTTGTGCATAATTCAGGTGAGTACAGGGAACTCGAGGTCCATAGGAACCCGGCACTGGCTTGGTTAGGTGAAGGAAAATCCAGAATCCGAATCCCGAAGGATTCGAAAACGGTTGTGCACGGTCCTGAGTCCCACCGGCCGCCAAGAGTCACAAGCACACCCCCAAATCACACACAACAGCCAACACTTCCCCACAGAAAGCCAACGCCAGTCTAAAATATTTTTTTAGGCTCTGTAAAAAATCCCAAACCCGGGCTACAGCCACACGGGCTGTTTTTCTCAGGGGTGTGTGAAGAAAAACCGATGGTAGGTTAAGGTTTAGATGTGGTGAGGGGTATATTACTCTAAAAGTACACATCTCAACGTCTGTATGGACGGAGAAGAAAAATTGAATAAACATATATTGTGCTCAGACGCATCACCACCCTAATGATGCCGGCTGTTTATTTTTAAATGTCTTCAAATTTTGTCATTCAGGTCTGTCGCGACGCGTTTCGAACCTTCCCACAGTGTTCTCATCAGGCGAATTCAATGACAAAATGACTCTGACCCAGCTCGCTCCAGCATTTATGTGCCAGGAGGGCGGGGCTTCTCACCTCGCAACCAATAGCAACCGATAACCACCGTCAGCATTGTATGATGCTTCATGAATTGTTTCTTTCACACACTAATAAACTGTATTGTTGTTTTTTAATTTTTTACAGGTACTAGGCGAATAATGTCGATCAGCAGGCACTTGCAGCAGGTAAGTAGGCACCTTTGTGCATAATTCAGGTGAGTACAGGGAACTCGAGGTCCATAGGAACCCGGCACTGGCTTGGTTAGGTGAAGGAAAATCCAGAATCCGAATCCCGAAGGATTCGAAAACGGTTGTGCACGGTCCTGAGTCCCACCGGCCGCCAAGAGTCACAAGCACACCCCCAAATCACACACAACAGCCAACACTTCCCCACAGAAAGCCAACGCCAGTCTAAAATATTTTTTTAGGCTCTGTAAAAAATCCCAAACCCGGGCTACAGCCACACGGGCTGTTTTTCTCAGGGGTGTGTGAAGAAAAACCGATGGTAGGTTAAGGTTTAGATGTGGTGAGGGGTATATTACTCTAAAAGTACACATCTCAACGTCTGTATGGACGGAGAAGAAAAATTGAATAAACATATATTGTGCTCAGACGCATCACCACCCTAATGATGCCGGCTGTTTATTTTTAAATGTCTTCAAATTTTGTCATTCAGGTCTGTCGCGACGCGTTTCGAACCTTCCCACAGTGTTCTCATCAGGCGAATTCAATGACAAAATGACTCTGACCCAGCTCGCTCCAGCATTTATGTGCCAGGAGGGCGGGGCTTCTCACCTCGCAACCAATAGCAACCGATAACCACCGTCAGCATTGTATGATGCTTCATGAATTGTTTCTTTCACACACTAATAAACTGTATTGTTGTTTTTTAATTTTTTACAGGTACTAGGCGAATAATGTCGATCAGCAGGCACTTGCAGCAGGTAAGTAGGCACCTTTGTGCATAATTCAGGTGAGTACAGGGAACTCGAGGTCCATAGGAACCCGGCACTGGCTTGGTTAGGTGAAGGAAAATCCAGAATCCGAATCCCGAAGGATTCGAAAACGGTTGTGCACGGTCCTGAGTCCCACCGGCCGCCAAGAGTCACAAGCACACCCCCAAATCACACACAACAGCCAACACTTCCCCACAGAAAGCCAACGCCAGTCTAAAATATTTTTTTAGGCTCTGTAAAAAATCCCAAACCCGGGCTACAGCCACACGGGCTGTTTTTCTCAGGGGTGTGTGAAGAAAAACCGATGGTAGGTTAAGGTTTAGATGTGGTGAGGGGTATATTACTCTAAAAGTACACATCTCAACGTCTGTATGGACGGAGAAGAAAAATTGAATAAACATATATTGTGCTCAGACGCATCACCACCCTAATGATGCCGGCTGTTTATTTTTAAATGTCTTCAAATTTTGTCATTCAGGTCTGTCGCGACGCGTTTCGAACCTTCCCACAGTGTTCTCATCAGGCGAATTCAATGACAAAATGACTCTGACCCAGCTCGCTCCAGCATTTATGTGCCAGGAGGGCGGGGCTTCTCACCTCGCAACCAATAGCAACCGATAACCACCGTCAGCATTGTATGATGCTTCATGAATTGTTTCTTTCACACACTAATAAACTGTATTGTTGTTTTTTAATTTTTTACAGGTACTAGGCGAATAATGTCGATCAGCAGGCACTTGCAGCAGGTAAGTAGGCACCTTTGTGCATAATTCAGGTGAGTACAGGGAACTCGAGGTCCATAGGAACCCGGCACTGGCTTGGTTAGGTGAAGGAAAATCCAGAATCCGAATCCCGAAGGATTCGAAAACGGTTGTGCACGGTCCTGAGTCCCACCGGCCGCCAAGAGTCACAAGCACACCCCCAAATCACACACAACAGCCAACACTTCCCCACAGAAAGCCAACGCCAGTCTAAAATATTTTTTTAGGCTCTGTAAAAAATCCCAAACCCGGGCTACAGCCACACGGGCTGTTTTTCTCAGGGGTGTGTGAAGAAAAACCGATGGTAGGTTAAGGTTTAGATGTGGTGAGGGGTATATTACTCTAAAAGTACACATCTCAACGTCTGTATGGACGGAGAAGAAAAATTGAATAAACATATATTGTGCTCAGACGCATCACCACCCTAATGATGCCGGCTGTTTATTTTTAAATGTCTTCAAATTTTGTCATTCAGGTCTGTCGCGACGCGTTTCGAACCTTCCCACAGTGTTCTCATCAGGCGAATTCAATGACAAAATGACTCTGACCCAGCTCGCTCCAGCATTTATGTGCCAGGAGGGCGGGGCTTCTCACCTCGCAACCAATAGCAACCGATAACCACCGTCAGCATTGTATGATGCTTCATGAATTGTTTCTTTCACACACTAATAAACTGTATTGTTGTTTTTTAATTTTTTACAGGTACTAGGCGAATAATGTCGATCAGCAGGCACTTGCAGCAGGTAAGTAGGCACCTTTGTGCATAATTCAGGTGAGTACAGGGAACTCGAGGTCCATAGGAACCCGGCACTGGCTTGGTTAGGTGAAGGAAAATCCAGAATCCGAATCCCGAAGGATTCGAAAACGGTTGTGCACGGTCCTGAGTCCCACCGGCCGCCAAGAGTCACAAGCACACCCCCAAATCACACACAACAGCCAACACTTCCCCACAGAAAGCCAACGCCAGTCTAAAATATTTTTTTAGGCTCTGTAAAAAATCCCAAACCCGGGCTACAGCCACACGGGCTGTTTTTCTCAGGGGTGTGTGAAGAAAAACCGATGGTAGGTTAAGGTTTAGATGTGGTGAGGGGTATATTACTCTAAAAGTACACATCTCAACGTCTGTATGGACGGAGAAGAAAAATTGAATAAACATATATTGTGCTCAGACGCATCACCACCCTAATGATGCCGGCTGTTTATTTTTAAATGTCTTCAAATTTTGTCATTCAGGTCTGTCGCGACGCGTTTCGAACCTTCCCACAGTGTTCTCATCAGGCGAATTCAATGACAAAATGACTCTGACCCAGCTCGCTCCAGCATTTATGTGCCAGGAGGGCGGGGCTTCTCACCTCGCAACCAATAGCAACCGATAACCACCGTCAGCATTGTATGATGCTTCATGAATTGTTTCTTTCACACACTAATAAACTGTATTGTTGTTTTTTAATTTTTTACAGGTACTAGGCGAATAATGTCGATCAGCAGGCACTTGCAGCAGGTAAGTAGGCACCTTTGTGCATAATTCAGGTGAGTACAGGGAACTCGAGGTCCATAGGAACCCGGCACTGGCTTGGTTAGGTGAAGGAAAATCCAGAATCCGAATCCCGAAGGATTCGAAAACGGTTGTGCACGGTCCTGAGTCCCACCGGCCGCCAAGAGTCACAAGCACACCCCCAAATCACACACAACAGCCAACACTTCCCCACAGAAAGCCAACGCCAGTCTAAAATATTTTTTTAGGCTCTGTAAAAAATCCCAAACCCGGGCTACAGCCACACGGGCTGTTTTTCTCAGGGGTGTGTGAAGAAAAACCGATGGTAGGTTAAGGTTTAGATGTGGTGAGGGGTATATTACTCTAAAAGTACACATCTCAACGTCTGTATGGACGGAGAAGAAAAATTGAATAAACATATATTGTGCTCAGACGCATCACCACCCTAATGATGCCGGCTGTTTATTTTTAAATGTCTTCAAATTTTGTCATTCAGGTCTGTCGCGACGCGTTTCGAACCTTCCCACAGTGTTCTCATCAGGCGAATTCAATGACAAAATGACTCTGACCCAGCTCGCTCCAGCATTTATGTGCCAGGAGGGCGGGGCTTCTCACCTCGCAACCAATAGCAACCGATAACCACCGTCAGCATTGTATGATGCTTCATGAATTGTTTCTTTCACACACTAATAAACTGTATTGTTGTTTTTTAATTTTTTACAGGTACTAGGCGAATAATGTCGATCAGCAGGCACTTGCAGCAGGTAAGTAGGCACCTTTGTGCATAATTCAGGTGAGTACAGGGAACTCGAGGTCCATAGGAACCCGGCACTGGCTTGGTTAGGTGAAGGAAAATCCAGAATCCGAATCCCGAAGGATTCGAAAACGGTTGTGCACGGTCCTGAGTCCCACCGGCCGCCAAGAGTCACAAGCACACCCCCAAATCACACACAACAGCCAACACTTCCCCACAGAAAGCCAACGCCAGTCTAAAATATTTTTTTAGGCTCTGTAAAAAATCCCAAACCCGGGCTACAGCCACACGGGCTGTTTTTCTCAGGGGTGTGTGAAGAAAAACCGATGGTAGGTTAAGGTTTAGATGTGGTGAGGGGTATATTACTCTAAAAGTACACATCTCAACGTCTGTATGGACGGAGAAGAAAAATTGAATAAACATATATTGTGCTCAGACGCATCACCACCCTAATGATGCCGGCTGTTTATTTTTAAATGTCTTCAAATTTTGTCATTCAGGTCTGTCGCGACGCGTTTCGAACCTTCCCACAGTGTTCTCATCAGGCGAATTCAATGACAAAATGACTCTGACCCAGCTCGCTCCAGCATTTATGTGCCAGGAGGGCGGGGCTTCTCACCTCGCAACCAATAGCAACCGATAACCACCGTCAGCATTGTATGATGCTTCATGAATTGTTTCTTTCACACACTAATAAACTGTATTGTTGTTTTTTAATTTTTTACAGGTACTAGGCGAATAATGTCGATCAGCAGGCACTTGCAGCAGGTAAGTAGGCACCTTTGTGCATAATTCAGGTGAGTACAGGGAACTCGAGGTCCATAGGAACCCGGCACTGGCTTGGTTAGGTGAAGGAAAATCCAGAATCCGAATCCCGAAGGATTCGAAAACGGTTGTGCACGGTCCTGAGTCCCACCGGCCGCCAAGAGTCACAAGCACACCCCCAAATCACACACAACAGCCAACACTTCCCCACAGAAAGCCAACGCCAGTCTAAAATATTTTTTTAGGCTCTGTAAAAAATCCCAAACCCGGGCTACAGCCACACGGGCTGTTTTTCTCAGGGGTGTGTGAAGAAAAACCGATGGTAGGTTAAGGTTTAGATGTGGTGAGGGGTATATTACTCTAAAAGTACACATCTCAACGTCTGTATGGACGGAGAAGAAAAATTGAATAAACATATATTGTGCTCAGACGCATCACCACCCTAATGATGCCGGCTGTTTATTTTTAAATGTCTTCAAATTTTGTCATTCAGGTCTGTCGCGACGCGTTTCGAACCTTCCCACAGTGTTCTCATCAGGCGAATTCAATGACAAAATGACTCTGACCCAGCTCGCTCCAGCATTTATGTGCCAGGAGGGCGGGGCTTCTCACCTCGCAACCAATAGCAACCGATAACCACCGTCAGCATTGTATGATGCTTCATGAATTGTTTCTTTCACACACTAATAAACTGTATTGTTGTTTTTTAATTTTTTACAGGTACTAGGCGAATAATGTCGATCAGCAGGCACTTGCAGCAGGTAAGTAGGCACCTTTGTGCATAATTCAGGTGAGTACAGGGAACTCGAGGTCCATAGGAACCCGGCACTGGCTTGGTTAGGTGAAGGAAAATCCAGAATCCGAATCCCGAAGGATTCGAAAACGGTTGTGCACGGTCCTGAGTCCCACCGGCCGCCAAGAGTCACAAGCACACCCCCAAATCACACACAACAGCCAACACTTCCCCACAGAAAGCCAACGCCAGTCTAAAATATTTTTTTAGGCTCTGTAAAAAATCCCAAACCCGGGCTACAGCCACACGGGCTGTTTTTCTCAGGGGTGTGTGAAGAAAAACCGATGGTAGGTTAAGGTTTAGATGTGGTGAGGGGTATATTACTCTAAAAGTACACATCTCAACGTCTGTATGGACGGAGAAGAAAAATTGAATAAACATATATTGTGCTCAGACGCATCACCACCCTAATGATGCCGGCTGTTTATTTTTAAATGTCTTCAAATTTTGTCATTCAGGTCTGTCGCGACGCGTTTCGAACCTTCCCACAGTGTTCTCATCAGGCGAATTCAATGACAAAATGACTCTGACCCAGCTCGCTCCAGCATTTATGTGCCAGGAGGGCGGGGCTTCTCACCTCGCAACCAATAGCAACCGATAACCACCGTCAGCATTGTATGATGCTTCATGAATTGTTTCTTTCACACACTAATAAACTGTATTGTTGTTTTTTAATTTTTTACAGGTACTAGGCGAATAATGTCGATCAGCAGGCACTTGCAGCAGGTAAGTAGGCACCTTTGTGCATAATTCAGGTGAGTACAGGGAACTCGAGGTCCATAGGAACCCGGCACTGGCTTGGTTAGGTGAAGGAAAATCCAGAATCCGAATCCCGAAGGATTCGAAAACGGTTGTGCACGGTCCTGAGTCCCACCGGCCGCCAAGAGTCACAAGCACACCCCCAAATCACACACAACAGCCAACACTTCCCCACAGAAAGCCAACGCCAGTCTAAAATATTTTTTTAGGCTCTGTAAAAAATCCCAAACCCGGGCTACAGCCACACGGGCTGTTTTTCTCAGGGGTGTGTGAAGAAAAACCGATGGTAGGTTAAGGTTTAGATGTGGTGAGGGGTATATTACTCTAAAAGTACACATCTCAACGTCTGTATGGACGGAGAAGAAAAATTGAATAAACATATATTGTGCTCAGACGCATCACCACCCTAATGATGCCGGCTGTTTATTTTTAAATGTCTTCAAATTTTGTCATTCAGGTCTGTCGCGACGCGTTTCGAACCTTCCCACAGTGTTCTCATCAGGCGAATTCAATGACAAAATGACTCTGACCCAGCTCGCTCCAGCATTTATGTGCCAGGAGGGCGGGGCTTCTCACCTCGCAACCAATAGCAACCGATAACCACCGTCAGCATTGTATGATGCTTCATGAATTGTTTCTTTCACACACTAATAAACTGTATTGTTGTTTTTTAATTTTTTACAGGTACTAGGCGAATAATGTCGATCAGCAGGCACTTGCAGCAGGTAAGTAGGCACCTTTGTGCATAATTCAGGTGAGTACAGGGAACTCGAGGTCCATAGGAACCCGGCACTGGCTTGGTTAGGTGAAGGAAAATCCAGAATCCGAATCCCGAAGGATTCGAAAACGGTTGTGCACGGTCCTGAGTCCCACCGGCCGCCAAGAGTCACAAGCACACCCCCAAATCACACACAACAGCCAACACTTCCCCACAGAAAGCCAACGCCAGTCTAAAATATTTTTTTAGGCTCTGTAAAAAATCCCAAACCCGGGCTACAGCCACACGGGCTGTTTTTCTCAGGGGTGTGTGAAGAAAAACCGATGGTAGGTTAAGGTTTAGATGTGGTGAGGGGTATATTACTCTAAAAGTACACATCTCAACGTCTGTATGGACGGAGAAGAAAAATTGAATAAACATATATTGTGCTCAGACGCATCACCACCCTAATGATGCCGGCTGTTTATTTTTAAATGTCTTCAAATTTTGTCATTCAGGTCTGTCGCGACGCGTTTCGAACCTTCCCACAGTGTTCTCATCAGGCGAATTCAATGACAAAATGACTCTGACCCAGCTCGCTCCAGCATTTATGTGCCAGGAGGGCGGGGCTTCTCACCTCGCAACCAATAGCAACCGATAACCACCGTCAGCATTGTATGATGCTTCATGAATTGTTTCTTTCACACACTAATAAACTGTATTGTTGTTTTTTAATTTTTTACAGGTACTAGGCGAATAATGTCGATCAGCAGGCACTTGCAGCAGGTAAGTAGGCACCTTTGTGCATAATTCAGGTGAGTACAGGGAACTCGAGGTCCATAGGAACCCGGCACTGGCTTGGTTAGGTGAAGGAAAATCCAGAATCCGAATCCCGAAGGATTCGAAAACGGTTGTGCACGGTCCTGAGTCCCACCGGCCGCCAAGAGTCACAAGCACACCCCCAAATCACACACAACAGCCAACACTTCCCCACAGAAAGCCAACGCCAGTCTAAAATATTTTTTTAGGCTCTGTAAAAAATCCCAAACCCGGGCTACAGCCACACGGGCTGTTTTTCTCAGGGGTGTGTGAAGAAAAACCGATGGTAGGTTAAGGTTTAGATGTGGTGAGGGGTATATTACTCTAAAAGTACACATCTCAACGTCTGTATGGACGGAGAAGAAAAATTGAATAAACATATATTGTGCTCAGACGCATCACCACCCTAATGATGCCGGCTGTTTATTTTTAAATGTCTTCAAATTTTGTCATTCAGGTCTGTCGCGACGCGTTTCGAACCTTCCCACAGTGTTCTCATCAGGCGAATTCAATGACAAAATGACTCTGACCCAGCTCGCTCCAGCATTTATGTGCCAGGAGGGCGGGGCTTCTCACCTCGCAACCAATAGCAACCGATAACCACCGTCAGCATTGTATGATGCTTCATGAATTGTTTCTTTCACACACTAATAAACTGTATTGTTGTTTTTTAATTTTTTACAGGTACTAGGCGAATAATGTCGATCAGCAGGCACTTGCAGCAGGTAAGTAGGCACCTTTGTGCATAATTCAGGTGAGTACAGGGAACTCGAGGTCCATAGGAACCCGGCACTGGCTTGGTTAGGTGAAGGAAAATCCAGAATCCGAATCCCGAAGGATTCGAAAACGGTTGTGCACGGTCCTGAGTCCCACCGGCCGCCAAGAGTCACAAGCACACCCCCAAATCACACACAACAGCCAACACTTCCCCACAGAAAGCCAACGCCAGTCTAAAATATTTTTTTAGGCTCTGTAAAAAATCCCAAACCCGGGCTACAGCCACACGGGCTGTTTTTCTCAGGGGTGTGTGAAGAAAAACCGATGGTAGGTTAAGGTTTAGATGTGGTGAGGGGTATATTACTCTAAAAGTACACATCTCAACGTCTGTATGGACGGAGAAGAAAAATTGAATAAACATATATTGTGCTCAGACGCATCACCACCCTAATGATGCCGGCTGTTTATTTTTAAATGTCTTCAAATTTTGTCATTCAGGTCTGTCGCGACGCGTTTCGAACCTTCCCACAGTGTTCTCATCAGGCGAATTCAATGACAAAATGACTCTGACCCAGCTCGCTCCAGCATTTATGTGCCAGGAGGGCGGGGCTTCTCACCTCGCAACCAATAGCAACCGATAACCACCGTCAGCATTGTATGATGCTTCATGAATTGTTTCTTTCACACACTAATAAACTGTATTGTTGTTTTTTAATTTTTTACAGGTACTAGGCGAATAATGTCGATCAGCAGGCACTTGCAGCAGGTAAGTAGGCACCTTTGTGCATAATTCAGGTGAGTACAGGGAACTCGAGGTCCATAGGAACCCGGCACTGGCTTGGTTAGGTGAAGGAAAATCCAGAATCCGAATCCCGAAGGATTCGAAAACGGTTGTGCACGGTCCTGAGTCCCACCGGCCGCCAAGAGTCACAAGCACACCCCCAAATCACACACAACAGCCAACACTTCCCCACAGAAAGCCAACGCCAGTCTAAAATATTTTTTTAGGCTCTGTAAAAAATCCCAAACCCGGGCTACAGCCACACGGGCTGTTTTTCTCAGGGGTGTGTGAAGAAAAACCGATGGTAGGTTAAGGTTTAGATGTGGTGAGGGGTATATTACTCTAAAAGTACACATCTCAACGTCTGTATGGACGGAGAAGAAAAATTGAATAAACATATATTGTGCTCAGACGCATCACCACCCTAATGATGCCGGCTGTTTATTTTTAAATGTCTTCAAATTTTGTCATTCAGGTCTGTCGCGACGCGTTTCGAACCTTCCCACAGTGTTCTCATCAGGCGAATTCAATGACAAAATGACTCTGACCCAGCTCGCTCCAGCATTTATGTGCCAGGAGGGCGGGGCTTCTCACCTCGCAACCAATAGCAACCGATAACCACCGTCAGCATTGTATGATGCTTCATGAATTGTTTCTTTCACACACTAATAAACTGTATTGTTGTTTTTTAATTTTTTACAGGTACTAGGCGAATAATGTCGATCAGCAGGCACTTGCAGCAGGTAAGTAGGCACCTTTGTGCATAATTCAGGTGAGTACAGGGAACTCGAGGTCCATAGGAACCCGGCACTGGCTTGGTTAGGTGAAGGAAAATCCAGAATCCGAATCCCGAAGGATTCGAAAACGGTTGTGCACGGTCCTGAGTCCCACCGGCCGCCAAGAGTCACAAGCACACCCCCAAATCACACACAACAGCCAACACTTCCCCACAGAAAGCCAACGCCAGTCTAAAATATTTTTTTAGGCTCTGTAAAAAATCCCAAACCCGGGCTACAGCCACACGGGCTGTTTTTCTCAGGGGTGTGTGAAGAAAAACCGATGGTAGGTTAAGGTTTAGATGTGGTGAGGGGTATATTACTCTAAAAGTACACATCTCAACGTCTGTATGGACGGAGAAGAAAAATTGAATAAACATATATTGTGCTCAGACGCATCACCACCCTAATGATGCCGGCTGTTTATTTTTAAATGTCTTCAAATTTTGTCATTCAGGTCTGTCGCGACGCGTTTCGAACCTTCCCACAGTGTTCTCATCAGGCGAATTCAATGACAAAATGACTCTGACCCAGCTCGCTCCAGCATTTATGTGCCAGGAGGGCGGGGCTTCTCACCTCGCAACCAATAGCAACCGATAACCACCGTCAGCATTGTATGATGCTTCATGAATTGTTTCTTTCACACACTAATAAACTGTATTGTTGTTTTTTAATTTTTTACAGGTACTAGGCGAATAATGTCGATCAGCAGGCACTTGCAGCAGGTAAGTAGGCACCTTTGTGCATAATTCAGGTGAGTACAGGGAACTCGAGGTCCATAGGAACCCGGCACTGGCTTGGTTAGGTGAAGGAAAATCCAGAATCCGAATCCCGAAGGATTCGAAAACGGTTGTGCACGGTCCTGAGTCCCACCGGCCGCCAAGAGTCACAAGCACACCCCCAAATCACACACAACAGCCAACACTTCCCCACAGAAAGCCAACGCCAGTCTAAAATATTTTTTTAGGCTCTGTAAAAAATCCCAAACCCGGGCTACAGCCACACGGGCTGTTTTTCTCAGGGGTGTGTGAAGAAAAACCGATGGTAGGTTAAGGTTTAGATGTGGTGAGGGGTATATTACTCTAAAAGTACACATCTCAACGTCTGTATGGACGGAGAAGAAAAATTGAATAAACATATATTGTGCTCAGACGCATCACCACCCTAATGATGCCGGCTGTTTATTTTTAAATGTCTTCAAATTTTGTCATTCAGGTCTGTCGCGACGCGTTTCGAACCTTCCCACAGTGTTCTCATCAGGCGAATTCAATGACAAAATGACTCTGACCCAGCTCGCTCCAGCATTTATGTGCCAGGAGGGCGGGGCTTCTCACCTCGCAACCAATAGCAACCGATAACCACCGTCAGCATTGTATGATGCTTCATGAATTGTTTCTTTCACACACTAATAAACTGTATTGTTGTTTTTTAATTTTTTACAGGTACTAGGCGAATAATGTCGATCAGCAGGCACTTGCAGCAGGTAAGTAGGCACCTTTGTGCATAATTCAGGTGAGTACAGGGAACTCGAGGTCCATAGGAACCCGGCACTGGCTTGGTTAGGTGAAGGAAAATCCAGAATCCGAATCCCGAAGGATTCGAAAACGGTTGTGCACGGTCCTGAGTCCCACCGGCCGCCAAGAGTCACAAGCACACCCCCAAATCACACACAACAGCCAACACTTCCCCACAGAAAGCCAACGCCAGTCTAAAATATTTTTTTAGGCTCTGTAAAAAATCCCAAACCCGGGCTACAGCCACACGGGCTGTTTTTCTCAGGGGTGTGTGAAGAAAAACCGATGGTAGGTTAAGGTTTAGATGTGGTGAGGGGTATATTACTCTAAAAGTACACATCTCAACGTCTGTATGGACGGAGAAGAAAAATTGAATAAACATATATTGTGCTCAGACGCATCACCACCCTAATGATGCCGGCTGTTTATTTTTAAATGTCTTCAAATTTTGTCATTCAGGTCTGTCGCGACGCGTTTCGAACCTTCCCACAGTGTTCTCATCAGGCGAATTCAATGACAAAATGACTCTGACCCAGCTCGCTCCAGCATTTATGTGCCAGGAGGGCGGGGCTTCTCACCTCGCAACCAATAGCAACCGATAACCACCGTCAGCATTGTATGATGCTTCATGAATTGTTTCTTTCACACACTAATAAACTGTATTGTTGTTTTTTAATTTTTTACAGGTACTAGGCGAATAATGTCGATCAGCAGGCACTTGCAGCAGGTAAGTAGGCACCTTTGTGCATAATTCAGGTGAGTACAGGGAACTCGAGGTCCATAGGAACCCGGCACTGGCTTGGTTAGGTGAAGGAAAATCCAGAATCCGAATCCCGAAGGATTCGAAAACGGTTGTGCACGGTCCTGAGTCCCACCGGCCGCCAAGAGTCACAAGCACACCCCCAAATCACACACAACAGCCAACACTTCCCCACAGAAAGCCAACGCCAGTCTAAAATATTTTTTTAGGCTCTGTAAAAAATCCCAAACCCGGGCTACAGCCACACGGGCTGTTTTTCTCAGGGGTGTGTGAAGAAAAACCGATGGTAGGTTAAGGTTTAGATGTGGTGAGGGGTATATTACTCTAAAAGTACACATCTCAACGTCTGTATGGACGGAGAAGAAAAATTGAATAAACATATATTGTGCTCAGACGCATCACCACCCTAATGATGCCGGCTGTTTATTTTTAAATGTCTTCAAATTTTGTCATTCAGGTCTGTCGCGACGCGTTTCGAACCTTCCCACAGTGTTCTCATCAGGCGAATTCAATGACAAAATGACTCTGACCCAGCTCGCTCCAGCATTTATGTGCCAGGAGGGCGGGGCTTCTCACCTCGCAACCAATAGCAACCGATAACCACCGTCAGCATTGTATGATGCTTCATGAATTGTTTCTTTCACACACTAATAAACTGTATTGTTGTTTTTTAATTTTTTACAGGTACTAGGCGAATAATGTCGATCAGCAGGCACTTGCAGCAGGTAAGTAGGCACCTTTGTGCATAATTCAGGTGAGTACAGGGAACTCGAGGTCCATAGGAACCCGGCACTGGCTTGGTTAGGTGAAGGAAAATCCAGAATCCGAATCCCGAAGGATTCGAAAACGGTTGTGCACGGTCCTGAGTCCCACCGGCCGCCAAGAGTCACAAGCACACCCCCAAATCACACACAACAGCCAACACTTCCCCACAGAAAGCCAACGCCAGTCTAAAATATTTTTTTAGGCTCTGTAAAAAATCCCAAACCCGGGCTACAGCCACACGGGCTGTTTTTCTCAGGGGTGTGTGAAGAAAAACCGATGGTAGGTTAAGGTTTAGATGTGGTGAGGGGTATATTACTCTAAAAGTACACATCTCAACGTCTGTATGGACGGAGAAGAAAAATTGAATAAACATATATTGTGCTCAGACGCATCACCACCCTAATGATGCCGGCTGTTTATTTTTAAATGTCTTCAAATTTTGTCATTCAGGTCTGTCGCGACGCGTTTCGAACCTTCCCACAGTGTTCTCATCAGGCGAATTCAATGACAAAATGACTCTGACCCAGCTCGCTCCAGCATTTATGTGCCAGGAGGGCGGGGCTTCTCACCTCGCAACCAATAGCAACCGATAACCACCGTCAGCATTGTATGATGCTTCATGAATTGTTTCTTTCACACACTAATAAACTGTATTGTTGTTTTTTAATTTTTTACAGGTACTAGGCGAATAATGTCGATCAGCAGGCACTTGCAGCAGGTAAGTAGGCACCTTTGTGCATAATTCAGGTGAGTACAGGGAACTCGAGGTCCATAGGAACCCGGCACTGGCTTGGTTAGGTGAAGGAAAATCCAGAATCCGAATCCCGAAGGATTCGAAAACGGTTGTGCACGGTCCTGAGTCCCACCGGCCGCCAAGAGTCACAAGCACACCCCCAAATCACACACAACAGCCAACACTTCCCCACAGAAAGCCAACGCCAGTCTAAAATATTTTTTTAGGCTCTGTAAAAAATCCCAAACCCGGGCTACAGCCACACGGGCTGTTTTTCTCAGGGGTGTGTGAAGAAAAACCGATGGTAGGTTAAGGTTTAGATGTGGTGAGGGGTATATTACTCTAAAAGTACACATCTCAACGTCTGTATGGACGGAGAAGAAAAATTGAATAAACATATATTGTGCTCAGACGCATCACCACCCTAATGATGCCGGCTGTTTATTTTTAAATGTCTTCAAATTTTGTCATTCAGGTCTGTCGCGACGCGTTTCGAACCTTCCCACAGTGTTCTCATCAGGCGAATTCAATGACAAAATGACTCTGACCCAGCTCGCTCCAGCATTTATGTGCCAGGAGGGCGGGGCTTCTCACCTCGCAACCAATAGCAACCGATAACCACCGTCAGCATTGTATGATGCTTCATGAATTGTTTCTTTCACACACTAATAAACTGTATTGTTGTTTTTTAATTTTTTACAGGTACTAGGCGAATAATGTCGATCAGCAGGCACTTGCAGCAGGTAAGTAGGCACCTTTGTGCATAATTCAGGTGAGTACAGGGAACTCGAGGTCCATAGGAACCCGGCACTGGCTTGGTTAGGTGAAGGAAAATCCAGAATCCGAATCCCGAAGGATTCGAAAACGGTTGTGCACGGTCCTGAGTCCCACCGGCCGCCAAGAGTCACAAGCACACCCCCAAATCACACACAACAGCCAACACTTCCCCACAGAAAGCCAACGCCAGTCTAAAATATTTTTTTAGGCTCTGTAAAAAATCCCAAACCCGGGCTACAGCCACACGGGCTGTTTTTCTCAGGGGTGTGTGAAGAAAAACCGATGGTAGGTTAAGGTTTAGATGTGGTGAGGGGTATATTACTCTAAAAGTACACATCTCAACGTCTGTATGGACGGAGAAGAAAAATTGAATAAACATATATTGTGCTCAGACGCATCACCACCCTAATGATGCCGGCTGTTTATTTTTAAATGTCTTCAAATTTTGTCATTCAGGTCTGTCGCGACGCGTTTCGAACCTTCCCACAGTGTTCTCATCAGGCGAATTCAATGACAAAATGACTCTGACCCAGCTCGCTCCAGCATTTATGTGCCAGGAGGGCGGGGCTTCTCACCTCGCAACCAATAGCAACCGATAACCACCGTCAGCATTGTATGATGCTTCATGAATTGTTTCTTTCACACACTAATAAACTGTATTGTTGTTTTTTAATTTTTTACAGGTACTAGGCGAATAATGTCGATCAGCAGGCACTTGCAGCAGGTAAGTAGGCACCTTTGTGCATAATTCAGGTGAGTACAGGGAACTCGAGGTCCATAGGAACCCGGCACTGGCTTGGTTAGGTGAAGGAAAATCCAGAATCCGAATCCCGAAGGATTCGAAAACGGTTGTGCACGGTCCTGAGTCCCACCGGCCGCCAAGAGTCACAAGCACACCCCCAAATCACACACAACAGCCAACACTTCCCCACAGAAAGCCAACGCCAGTCTAAAATATTTTTTTAGGCTCTGTAAAAAATCCCAAACCCGGGCTACAGCCACACGGGCTGTTTTTCTCAGGGGTGTGTGAAGAAAAACCGATGGTAGGTTAAGGTTTAGATGTGGTGAGGGGTATATTACTCTAAAAGTACACATCTCAACGTCTGTATGGACGGAGAAGAAAAATTGAATAAACATATATTGTGCTCAGACGCATCACCACCCTAATGATGCCGGCTGTTTATTTTTAAATGTCTTCAAATTTTGTCATTCAGGTCTGTCGCGACGCGTTTCGAACCTTCCCACAGTGTTCTCATCAGGCGAATTCAATGACAAAATGACTCTGACCCAGCTCGCTCCAGCATTTATGTGCCAGGAGGGCGGGGCTTCTCACCTCGCAACCAATAGCAACCGATAACCACCGTCAGCATTGTATGATGCTTCATGAATTGTTTCTTTCACACACTAATAAACTGTATTGTTGTTTTTTAATTTTTTACAGGTACTAGGCGAATAATGTCGATCAGCAGGCACTTGCAGCAGGTAAGTAGGCACCTTTGTGCATAATTCAGGTGAGTACAGGGAACTCGAGGTCCATAGGAACCCGGCACTGGCTTGGTTAGGTGAAGGAAAATCCAGAATCCGAATCCCGAAGGATTCGAAAACGGTTGTGCACGGTCCTGAGTCCCACCGGCCGCCAAGAGTCACAAGCACACCCCCAAATCACACACAACAGCCAACACTTCCCCACAGAAAGCCAACGCCAGTCTAAAATATTTTTTTAGGCTCTGTAAAAAATCCCAAACCCGGGCTACAGCCACACGGGCTGTTTTTCTCAGGGGTGTGTGAAGAAAAACCGATGGTAGGTTAAGGTTTAGATGTGGTGAGGGGTATATTACTCTAAAAGTACACATCTCAACGTCTGTATGGACGGAGAAGAAAAATTGAATAAACATATATTGTGCTCAGACGCATCACCACCCTAATGATGCCGGCTGTTTATTTTTAAATGTCTTCAAATTTTGTCATTCAGGTCTGTCGCGACGCGTTTCGAACCTTCCCACAGTGTTCTCATCAGGCGAATTCAATGACAAAATGACTCTGACCCAGCTCGCTCCAGCATTTATGTGCCAGGAGGGCGGGGCTTCTCACCTCGCAACCAATAGCAACCGATAACCACCGTCAGCATTGTATGATGCTTCATGAATTGTTTCTTTCACACACTAATAAACTGTATTGTTGTTTTTTAATTTTTTACAGGTACTAGGCGAATAATGTCGATCAGCAGGCACTTGCAGCAGGTAAGTAGGCACCTTTGTGCATAATTCAGGTGAGTACAGGGAACTCGAGGTCCATAGGAACCCGGCACTGGCTTGGTTAGGTGAAGGAAAATCCAGAATCCGAATCCCGAAGGATTCGAAAACGGTTGTGCACTGGTCCTGAGTCCCACCGGCCGCCAAGAGTCACAAGCACACCCCCAAATCACACACAACAGCCAACACTTCCCCACAGAAAGCCAACGCCAGTCTAAAATATTTTTTTAGGCTCTGTAAAAAATCCCAAACCCGGGCTACAGCCACACGGGCTGTTTTTCTCAGGGGTGTGTGAAGAAAAACCGATGGTAGGTTAAGGTTTAGATGTGGTGAGGGGTATATTACTCTAAAAGTACACATCTCAACGTCTGTATGGACGGAGAAGAAAAATTGAATAAACATATATTGTGCTCAGACGCATCACCACCCTAATGATGCCGGCTGTTTATTTTTAAATGTCTTCAAATTTTGTCATTCAGGTCTGTCGCGACGCGTTTCGAACCTTCCCACAGTGTTCTCATCAGGCGAATTCAATGACAAAATGACTCTGACCCAGCTCGCTCCAGCATTTATGTGCCAGGAGGGCGGGGCTTCTCACCTCGCAACCAATAGCAACCGATAACCACCGTCAGCATTGTATGATGCTTCATGAATTGTTTCTTTCACACACTAATAAACTGTATTGTTGTTTTTTAATTTTTTACAGGTACTAGGCGAATAATGTCGATCAGCAGGCACTTGCAGCAGGTAAGTAGGCACCTTTGTGCATAATTCAGGTGAGTACAGGGAACTCGAGGTCCATAGGAACCCGGCACTGGCTTGGTTAGGTGAAGGAAAATCCAGAATCCGAATCCCGAAGGATTCGAAAACGGTTGTGCACGGTCCTGAGTCCCACCGGCCGCCAAGAGTCACAAGCACACCCCCAAATCACACACAACAGCCAACACTTCCCCACAGAAAGCCAACGCCAGTCTAAAATATTTTTTTAGGCTCTGTAAAAAATCCCAAACCCGGGCTACAGCCACACGGGCTGTTTTTCTCAGGGGTGTGTGAAGAAAAACCGATGGTAGGTTAAGGTTTAGATGTGGTGAGGGGTATATTACTCTAAAAGTACACATCTCAACGTCTGTATGGACGGAGAAGAAAAATTGAATAAACATATATTGTGCTCAGACGCATCACCACCCTAATGATGCCGGCTGTTTATTTTTAAATGTCTTCAAATTTTGTCATTCAGGTCTGTCGCGACGCGTTTCGAACCTTCCCACAGTGTTCTCATCAGGCGAATTCAATGACAAAATGACTCTGACCCAGCTCGCTCCAGCATTTATGTGCCAGGAGGGCGGGGCTTCTCACCTCGCAACCAATAGCAACCGATAACCACCGTCAGCATTGTATGATGCTTCATGAATTGTTTCTTTCACACACTAATAAACTGTATTGTTGTTTTTTAATTTTTTACAGGTACTAGGCGAATAATGTCGATCAGCAGGCACTTGCAGCAGGTAAGTAGGCACCTTTGTGCATAATTCAGGTGAGTACAGGGAACTCGAGGTCCATAGGAACCCGGCACTGGCTTGGTTAGGTGAAGGAAAATCCAGAATCCGAATCCCGAAGGATTCGAAAACGGTTGTGCACGGTCCTGAGTCCCACCGGCCGCCAAGAGTCACAAGCACACCCCCAAATCACACACAACAGCCAACACTTCCCCACAGAAAGCCAACGCCAGTCTAAAATATTTTTTTAGGCTCTGTAAAAAATCCCAAACCCGGGCTACAGCCACACGGGCTGTTTTTCTCAGGGGTGTGTGAAGAAAAACCGATGGTAGGTTAAGGTTTAGATGTGGTGAGGGGTATATTACTCTAAAAGTACACATCTCAACGTCTGTATGGACGGAGAAGAAAAATTGAATAAACATATATTGTGCTCAGACGCATCACCACCCTAATGATGCCGGCTGTTTATTTTTAAATGTCTTCAAATTTTGTCATTCAGGTCTGTCGCGACGCGTTTCGAACCTTCCCACAGTGTTCTCATCAGGCGAATTCAATGACAAAATGACTCTGACCCAGCTCGCTCCAGCATTTATGTGCCAGGAGGGCGGGGCTTCTCACCTCGCAACCAATAGCAACCGATAACCACCGTCAGCATTGTATGATGCTTCATGAATTGTTTCTTTCACACACTAATAAACTGTATTGTTGTTTTTTAATTTTTTACAGGTACTAGGCGAATAATGTCGATCAGCAGGCACTTGCAGCAGGTAAGTAGGCACCTTTGTGCATAATTCAGGTGAGTACAGGGAACTCGAGGTCCATAGGAACCCGGCACTGGCTTGGTTAGGTGAAGGAAAATCCAGAATCCGAATCCCGAAGGATTCGAAAACGGTTGTGCACGGTCCTGAGTCCCACCGGCCGCCAAGAGTCACAAGCACACCCCCAAATCACACACAACAGCCAACACTTCCCCACAGAAAGCCAACGCCAGTCTAAAATATTTTTTTAGGCTCTGTAAAAAATCCCAAACCCGGGCTACAGCCACACGGGCTGTTTTTCTCAGGGGTGTGTGAAGAAAAACCGATGGTAGGTTAAGGTTTAGATGTGGTGAGGGGTATATTACTCTAAAAGTACACATCTCAACGTCTGTATGGACGGAGAAGAAAAATTGAATAAACATATATTGTGCTCAGACGCATCACCACCCTAATGATGCCGGCTGTTTATTTTTAAATGTCTTCAAATTTTGTCATTCAGGTCTGTCGCGACGCGTTTCGAACCTTCCCACAGTGTTCTCATCAGGCGAATTCAATGACAAAATGACTCTGACCCAGCTCGCTCCAGCATTTATGTGCCAGGAGGGCGGGGCTTCTCACCTCGCAACCAATAGCAACCGATAACCACCGTCAGCATTGTATGATGCTTCATGAATTGTTTCTTTCACACACTAATAAACTGTATTGTTGTTTTTTAATTTTTTACAGGTACTAGGCGAATAATGTCGATCAGCAGGCACTTGCAGCAGGTAAGTAGGCACCTTTGTGCATAATTCAGGTGAGTACAGGGAACTCGAGGTCCATAGGAACCCGGCACTGGCTTGGTTAGGTGAAGGAAAATCCAGAATCCGAATCCCGAAGGATTCGAAAACGGTTGTGCACGGTCCTGAGTCCCACCGGCCGCCAAGAGTCACAAGCACACCCCCAAATCACACACAACAGCCAACACTTCCCCACAGAAAGCCAACGCCAGTCTAAAATATTTTTTTAGGCTCTGTAAAAAATCCCAAACCCGGGCTACAGCCACACGGGCTGTTTTTCTCAGGGGTGTGTGAAGAAAAACCGATGGTAGGTTAAGGTTTAGATGTGGTGAGGGGTATATTACTCTAAAAGTACACATCTCAACGTCTGTATGGACGGAGAAGAAAAATTGAATAAACATATATTGTGCTCAGACGCATCACCACCCTAATGATGCCGGCTGTTTATTTTTAAATGTCTTCAAATTTTGTCATTCAGGTCTGTCGCGACGCGTTTCGAACCTTCCCACAGTGTTCTCATCAGGCGAATTCAATGACAAAATGACTCTGACCCAGCTCGCTCCAGCATTTATGTGCCAGGAGGGCGGGGCTTCTCACCTCGCAACCAATAGCAACCGATAACCACCGTCAGCATTGTATGATGCTTCATGAATTGTTTCTTTCACACACTAATAAACTGTATTGTTGTTTTTTAATTTTTTACAGGTACTAGGCGAATAATGTCGATCAGCAGGCACTTGCAGCAGGTAAGTAGGCACCTTTGTGCATAATTCAGGTGAGTACAGGGAACTCGAGGTCCATAGGAACCCGGCACTGGCTTGGTTAGGTGAAGGAAAATCCAGAATCCGAATCCCGAAGGATTCGAAAACGGTTGTGCACGGTCCTGAGTCCCACCGGCCGCCAAGAGTCACAAGCACACCCCCAAATCACACACAACAGCCAACACTTCCCCACAGAAAGCCAACGCCAGTCTAAAATATTTTTTTAGGCTCTGTAAAAAATCCCAAACCCGGGCTACAGCCACACGGGCTGTTTTTCTCAGGGGTGTGTGAAGAAAAACCGATGGTAGGTTAAGGTTTAGATGTGGTGAGGGGTATATTACTCTAAAAGTACACATCTCAACGTCTGTATGGACGGAGAAGAAAAATTGAATAAACATATATTGTGCTCAGACGCATCACCACCCTAATGATGCCGGCTGTTTATTTTTAAATGTCTTCAAATTTTGTCATTCAGGTCTGTCGCGACGCGTTTCGAACCTTCCCACAGTGTTCTCATCAGGCGAATTCAATGACAAAATGACTCTGACCCAGCTCGCTCCAGCATTTATGTGCCAGGAGGGCGGGGCTTCTCACCTCGCAACCAATAGCAACCGATAACCACCGTCAGCATTGTATGATGCTTCATGAATTGTTTCTTTCACACACTAATAAACTGTATTGTTGTTTTTTAATTTTTTACAGGTACTAGGCGAATAATGTCGATCAGCAGGCACTTGCAGCAGGTAAGTAGGCACCTTTGTGCATAATTCAGGTGAGTACAGGGAACTCGAGGTCCATAGGAACCCGGCACTGGCTTGGTTAGGTGAAGGAAAATCCAGAATCCGAATCCCGAAGGATTCGAAAACGGTTGTGCACGGTCCTGAGTCCCACCGGCCGCCAAGAGTCACAAGCACACCCCCAAATCACACACAACAGCCAACACTTCCCCACAGAAAGCCAACGCCAGTCTAAAATATTTTTTTAGGCTCTGTAAAAAATCCCAAACCCGGGCTACAGCCACACGGGCTGTTTTTCTCAGGGGTGTGTGAAGAAAAACCGATGGTAGGTTAAGGTTTAGATGTGGTGAGGGGTATATTACTCTAAAAGTACACATCTCAACGTCTGTATGGACGGAGAAGAAAAATTGAATAAACATATATTGTGCTCAGACGCATCACCACCCTAATGATGCCGGCTGTTTATTTTTAAATGTCTTCAAATTTTGTCATTCAGGTCTGTCGCGACGCGTTTCGAACCTTCCCACAGTGTTCTCATCAGGCGAATTCAATGACAAAATGACTCTGACCCAGCTCGCTCCAGCATTTATGTGCCAGGAGGGCGGGGCTTCTCACCTCGCAACCAATAGCAACCGATAACCACCGTCAGCATTGTATGATGCTTCATGAATTGTTTCTTTCACACACTAATAAACTGTATTGTTGTTTTTTAATTTTTTACAGGTACTAGGCGAATAATGTCGATCAGCAGGCACTTGCAGCAGGTAAGTAGGCACCTTTGTGCATAATTCAGGTGAGTACAGGGAACTCGAGGTCCATAGGAACCCGGCACTGGCTTGGTTAGGTGAAGGAAAATCCAGAATCCGAATCCCGAAGGATTCGAAAACGGTTGTGCACGGTCCTGAGTCCCACCGGCCGCCAAGAGTCACAAGCACACCCCCAAATCACACACAACAGCCAACACTTCCCCACAGAAAGCCAACGCCAGTCTAAAATATTTTTTTAGGCTCTGTAAAAAATCCCAAACCCGGGCTACAGCCACACGGGCTGTTTTTCTCAGGGGTGTGTGAAGAAAAACCGATGGTAGGTTAAGGTTTAGATGTGGTGAGGGGTATATTACTCTAAAAGTACACATCTCAACGTCTGTATGGACGGAGAAGAAAAATTGAATAAACATATATTGTGCTCAGACGCATCACCACCCTAATGATGCCGGCTGTTTATTTTTAAATGTCTTCAAATTTTGTCATTCAGGTCTGTCGCGACGCGTTTCGAACCTTCCCACAGTGTTCTCATCAGGCGAATTCAATGACAAAATGACTCTGACCCAGCTCGCTCCAGCATTTATGTGCCAGGAGGGCGGGGCTTCTCACCTCGCAACCAATAGCAACCGATAACCACCGTCAGCATTGTATGATGCTTCATGAATTGTTTCTTTCACACACTAATAAACTGTATTGTTGTTTTTTAATTTTTTACAGGTACTAGGCGAATAATGTCGATCAGCAGGCACTTGCAGCAGGTAAGTAGGCACCTTTGTGCATAATTCAGGTGAGTACAGGGAACTCGAGGTCCATAGGAACCCGGCACTGGCTTGGTTAGGTGAAGGAAAATCCAGAATCCGAATCCCGAAGGATTCGAAAACGGTTGTGCACGGTCCTGAGTCCCACCGGCCGCCAAGAGTCACAAGCACACCCCCAAATCACACACAACAGCCAACACTTCCCCACAGAAAGCCAACGCCAGTCTAAAATATTTTTTTAGGCTCTGTAAAAAATCCCAAACCCGGGCTACAGCCACACGGGCTGTTTTTCTCAGGGGTGTGTGAAGAAAAACCGATGGTAGGTTAAGGTTTAGATGTGGTGAGGGGTATATTACTCTAAAAGTACACATCTCAACGTCTGTATGGACGGAGAAGAAAAATTGAATAAACATATATTGTGCTCAGACGCATCACCACCCTAATGATGCCGGCTGTTTATTTTTAAATGTCTTCAAATTTTGTCATTCAGGTCTGTCGCGACGCGTTTCGAACCTTCCCACAGTGTTCTCATCAGGCGAATTCAATGACAAAATGACTCTGACCCAGCTCGCTCCAGCATTTATGTGCCAGGAGGGCGGGGCTTCTCACCTCGCAACCAATAGCAACCGATAACCACCGTCAGCATTGTATGATGCTTCATGAATTGTTTCTTTCACACACTAATAAACTGTATTGTTGTTTTTTAATTTTTTACAGGTACTAGGCGAATAATGTCGATCAGCAGGCACTTGCAGCAGGTAAGTAGGCACCTTTGTGCATAATTCAGGTGAGTACAGGGAACTCGAGGTCCATAGGAACCCGGCACTGGCTTGGTTAGGTGAAGGAAAATCCAGAATCCGAATCCCGAAGGATTCGAAAACGGTTGTGCACGGTCCTGAGTCCCACCGGCCGCCAAGAGTCACAAGCACACCCCCAAATCACACACAACAGCCAACACTTCCCCACAGAAAGCCAACGCCAGTCTAAAATATTTTTTTAGGCTCTGTAAAAAATCCCAAACCCGGGCTACAGCCACACGGGCTGTTTTTCTCAGGGGTGTGTGAAGAAAAACCGATGGTAGGTTAAGGTTTAGATGTGGTGAGGGGTATATTACTCTAAAAGTACACATCTCAACGTCTGTATGGACGGAGAAGAAAAATTGAATAAACATATATTGTGCTCAGACGCATCACCACCCTAATGATGCCGGCTGTTTATTTTTAAATGTCTTCAAATTTTGTCATTCAGGTCTGTCGCGACGCGTTTCGAACCTTCCCACAGTGTTCTCATCAGGCGAATTCAATGACAAAATGACTCTGACCCAGCTCGCTCCAGCATTTATGTGCCAGGAGGGCGGGGCTTCTCACCTCGCAACCAATAGCAACCGATAACCACCGTCAGCATTGTATGATGCTTCATGAATTGTTTCTTTCACACACTAATAAACTGTATTGTTGTTTTTTAATTTTTTACAGGTACTAGGCGAATAATGTCGATCAGCAGGCACTTGCAGCAGGTAAGTAGGCACCTTTGTGCATAATTCAGGTGAGTACAGGGAACTCGAGGTCCATAGGAACCCGGCACTGGCTTGGTTAGGTGAAGGAAAATCCAGAATCCGAATCCCGAAGGATTCGAAAACGGTTGTGCACGGTCCTGAGTCCCACCGGCCGCCAAGAGTCACAAGCACACCCCCAAATCACACACAACAGCCAACACTTCCCCACAGAAAGCCAACGCCAGTCTAAAATATTTTTTTAGGCTCTGTAAAAAATCCCAAACCCGGGCTACAGCCACACGGGCTGTTTTTCTCAGGGGTGTGTGAAGAAAAACCGATGGTAGGTTAAGGTTTAGATGTGGTGAGGGGTATATTACTCTAAAAGTACACATCTCAACGTCTGTATGGACGGAGAAGAAAAATTGAATAAACATATATTGTGCTCAGACGCATCACCACCCTAATGATGCCGGCTGTTTATTTTTAAATGTCTTCAAATTTTGTCATTCAGGTCTGTCGCGACGCGTTTCGAACCTTCCCACAGTGTTCTCATCAGGCGAATTCAATGACAAAATGACTCTGACCCAGCTCGCTCCAGCATTTATGTGCCAGGAGGGCGGGGCTTCTCACCTCGCAACCAATAGCAACCGATAACCACCGTCAGCATTGTATGATGCTTCATGAATTGTTTCTTTCACACACTAATAAACTGTATTGTTGTTTTTTAATTTTTTACAGGTACTAGGCGAATAATGTCGATCAGCAGGCACTTGCAGCAGGTAAGTAGGCACCTTTGTGCATAATTCAGGTGAGTACAGGGAACTCGAGGTCCATAGGAACCCGGCACTGGCTTGGTTAGGTGAAGGAAAATCCAGAATCCGAATCCCGAAGGATTCGAAAACGGTTGTGCACGGTCCTGAGTCCCACCGGCCGCCAAGAGTCACAAGCACACCCCCAAATCACACACAACAGCCAACACTTCCCCACAGAAAGCCAACGCCAGTCTAAAATATTTTTTTAGGCTCTGTAAAAAATCCCAAACCCGGGCTACAGCCACACGGGCTGTTTTTCTCAGGGGTGTGTGAAGAAAAACCGATGGTAGGTTAAGGTTTAGATGTGGTGAGGGGTATATTACTCTAAAAGTACACATCTCAACGTCTGTATGGACGGAGAAGAAAAATTGAATAAACATATATTGTGCTCAGACGCATCACCACCCTAATGATGCCGGCTGTTTATTTTTAAATGTCTTCAAATTTTGTCATTCAGGTCTGTCGCGACGCGTTTCGAACCTTCCCACAGTGTTCTCATCAGGCGAATTCAATGACAAAATGACTCTGACCCAGCTCGCTCCAGCATTTATGTGCCAGGAGGGCGGGGCTTCTCACCTCGCAACCAATAGCAACCGATAACCACCGTCAGCATTGTATGATGCTTCATGAATTGTTTCTTTCACACACTAATAAACTGTATTGTTGTT
The DNA here is from genome assembly GCF_023724105.1 of Carassius gibelio. Taxonomy (NCBI): domain Eukaryota; kingdom Metazoa; phylum Chordata; class Actinopteri; order Cypriniformes; family Cyprinidae; genus Carassius; species Carassius gibelio. The sequence goes on from NC_068391.1 coordinate 22,996,701, forward strand.
TTTTAATTTTTTACAGGTACTAGGCGAATAATGTCGATCAGCAGGCACTTGCAGCAGGTAAGTAGGCACCTTTGTGCATAATTCAGGTGAGTACAGGGAACTCGAGGTCCATAGGAACCCGGCACTGGCTTGGTTAGGTGAAGGAAAATCCAGAATCCGAATCCCGAAGGATTCGAAAACGGTTGTGCACGGTCCTGAGTCCCACCGGCCGCCAAGAGTCACAAGCACACCCCCAAATCACACACAACAGCCAACACTTCCCCACAGAAAGCCAACGCCAGTCTAAAATATTTTTTTAGGCTCTGTAAAAAATCCCAAACCCGGGCTACAGCCACACGGGCTGTTTTTCTCAGGGGTGTG
>NC_068391.1:22997560-23042515 GCF_023724105.1 Carassius gibelio
TGACTTTCAGGTGGATTCTGCTTTTCTGTTGCTTTTATAGAAGTTAAACGAACTGTTCACCTGGAAAAAAGTGATAAAAGTGATTAAAGTGATATTTGAAGAATATTTCAGCTTAATATTCAGTGAGGTCCAACAGTTTCAGGCTCCAAAAAGTAGCACAGTAGTCCACACAACTCTTCAGAAACAACACAATCACTTTGTATGATGAATGGAGCATAATTTAAGTTATATACTCTCAAACTTCTTGAAGCAAGTGAGAAATATTGAACAACTCAAATATAGTCTTCAAACAATAACACTTTAGAAGACCTGGAGCAAAATCACTTTTATACACTGTCAAAACTATTGGTTGTGAATACAATAAAGATCATTGGAGTGTGTTTTATAAAATATTTTATTTTCCTAAAATGTCATGTTTAATTTAATGTTGCATGCCATTTATTTGTAATTATTTGAGAAATTTACTAGAAAATCCTACACCAGTTTTTTCAATGTAGTATGTTTATCTTGGATCTTGACACTGTTGGAACTCAGTGGCTGTTTGTTTACAGCTGAACTATTCTTCAAATCTTCTTGTGTTTTACACAAGTCAGTCATACAGGTTTGAGGCTGAATGTTTGGGTGAATCATCCCTTTAAAGGGGGATTAAATTATTTTAATAAGTTTTTTAATATATATTTACGTACAATCTTAACAAAGTTTTTTGCACAAACAAATAAATATGTGAGAAAAAAAAAACTTTTCCCTTTTGTTTTGTGATGCAGCCGCACTCAGATCTAGTACTGATTAATCTCTCAACAAATGTTTCTTTGTGAACTCTCTATTAGACTTATGGTATGGATCCAAAACAAGCTGTTTTCTGAGGGTTGTTACATAAGTGCTTTTTTTTATTGATGATGAGGACATTTTAAGTTATGAAACTTGCTATCTTATTACACTGTGTCCTAACTATACATGATAAAAGGTATCTTTTTCATGTTAATCCGAGTTTTTCCTAACTAGACACAACTGCAACACGTGTAATTTGTCCTTATAGCCAGGGCTTGACATTAACTTTATTGCTCACTATCCAATGTGTTACTAGTTACTAGCCACACAGCATTTTTACTAGCCACATTTTTGTTGTTGTGAAATTACCTGATAAAAGTTAACTATGGCGTGCTAATATTTACTTGAACTAGATTTACAACTCTTTTAAATGTAAAATCACTGTACACACCCAAATCAAGACTACATGAATATATACCAATACAGGTCATTATCATTAGCTCTGATAAGGTTGTGTGTAAAGCTCCTTTTTGAAATAAAACCATGTATTAAGATAAAGATATAAAAAAGTAGCTTCTTATTGCATAAAAAAGTGACGCATGGATGTAGAAGATTAATAAAAAAAAAGATAAAAAACTAAACTGAAAAAAAAAACTTTTTCATTAGAAACACTTTCTGTTTAAATATCAGAATCAGATATTTACGTTATTGAACCACACTGAGAAATTCTTTGTTTCAAGTTGCAATGGAAAGTAGGTCAGTCTCGAAAAATGCATTCCATGGTTCAGACAAAGTTGCTTTTATCTTCATTAAAATTTTAGGCGAACATTCCTCTCATAATAAAGAACACATTTCAGTTTGTGTCATTTTTGTGATCAGGCCCTAATAATGACTACTGGTTAGGTTGCAACCCTCTACGGACACCTTGCCAATTATATAATTATATATATAATATTTAGAAAATGGCACAATTTTTTTAAATACACTTTTAACCTCAGTACACATTTAACATCAGTCAATCAAGCTTTATAATAATCAAGTATGATTTAGTATAACTTAAGTAATTAGTCAATTTGATAACCATGTTTGAAGGCATATTAGTCATTTTAACTGAACATTTTAACTTGGTGGTTGTTGTTTTTTTCTGTCATTCAATGTTTCTTACAAAAAAAAAAAAATTACAAATTGGGAAAAATCTAACAAAAATACTTATAGGATAATAATGATACGAATTCTAATAATAAGAAGTATAAAACACAAAGAATTACTAAGGATTCATGAGCTGCTGGATTCATGAATATTAATCAGATATTGTGCGTTCGCTTCAACTGATTCGCTGAAATCAAAACAGGGACGATAATAGGTGGGCGCCAGCCAATGGGATTGCTGTTCGCGCATTAACTCCACCCACTACCGGAAAATCTGGCTGTTCTTAAAAGCTGAAGACTTCCATAGGAATGTCGTTATTTTGACAGGAAAATACAACAAAGAATATTGTTTAAATGAAGCGAGTCAATTCACACTCTTTCTCTCTCTCTCTCTGTCTTTGCGTGTGTGTGAGAGAAAGCGACGGCGATGTGTGTACCTTCGCACTAGTGTTTACGGTACATTAAAAACAGGTGCGCTGAGTATCCATCGAGATGAGCTGAGAAATATCACACAGATGGCTTGACGGAGAGTGAAACTCTGAAGCCCTCAGTCAGAGTGTTTGCGAGTGAAAATATATCTGTGCTAAACATGTACTTATCCTCCAACTCACACACTGGCAATTATTCAACCCGCCAAAGTGGCAAGTTAGAGTCACTGTGTTACCCGCCACAAGCAAAATTCACCCAAATTTGGCAGGTTGGTGGCTGTTAATGTCAAGCCCTGCTTACAGCCATAATGAAAACAACAATAGTATACCTCAGATCTTGAAAATAAATTTAAGCAAAGATATACATTAAAACTGTGAACCCAATGCAAACCAACGAGTGTATTCCATAACAAAGATGGTATCGGTCAGTCAGTATGTATATTTACTAAAAAGGTTTAATATATATGAATTACATTATAAAAGAATCCATTTCATTCGGAGTGCAGTGCGCTTCCAGAGTGAGCCCGCCCATATGTGTTTCTGATTGGCTGTGATATTTGATTCTGTCGTGTCTGGTGTGAATCTTGTCACATTGTGTGTAATAAGGACACAGTGTTAAGCATACAAAGATCTCTTCTATGTCAAAAAATGAAGCTGGTTTCATGTCATGATCCCTTTAATTCACATGAACTTTGTCTTTGAATGTTATTGTTGTATTAGATTAAGAGTTACTGATCACTGCATATGCCACTACAGCAAATTCCCCTTCTCCAATGGGACAACAAAGTGAACGGCATAACAGACTCCACATGCATCATGGGCTATTCGTTCCTCTACCCAGCGATATTGCCTCTCCTGTATGTCACCACAATTGGTTAATTTGTTCTTCATCCTGGGTAGCAGAGGTCTGTTCGAAGTCTTGGACCTTAGCGAGGTGGTGAAAGCCATACGGAAGGTTTCCGATCCAATGGCGGCCGCCAAGAAGCTGTGTACGCTGACTCAGTCATACGGCTGCACCGATAGCCTCAGCGCTGTGGTGGTGCAGCTCAACATAGCAGAAGACTGTTGTTGCGATTGTGCAGTGTCTGTGGAGCCCGGGTCCCGGACTGTTCCCAGCCTCCTCCAATTGCATGCCCCTGTCCTCCTGCAGCGAGATAAGCTCTGAGGTCAGTGCATCCGAGATGAGCTCCGAAGTAGGATCCACCGGGTCCTCGGACGAGCCACTGCTCCTGTTGCAGGAGGCACACCTCCACCTTTATCCACCGAACCACCTCAAACCACGCCTCCCCTTCTGCCCGCTCCCCTTGCTCCCAACTCCAAAAGCTCCTTCCAGAGGAAACTGTCCAGAGCTACCTTCTCCAGCACCCTCTTGGACAATGGCTTGGACAGCGAGGACGAGGAGCCCATCGCCGGAGTCTTTTCCAATGCCAGTTGGGTGGAAGTGGAGGCTGACATCCAATGTCTACTGCCTTTGCCTCCACCTCCTCCACCCAGCATTCCAGAAACTCCGGAGAAGTTTCCAAAGGAGGGCACGAACTTTGTGGGAGTGGACACTTGGAACAAGACCTTGGTCAAGCAGAGGGGAAATGGCTCGGTGGCACAGCAGAAGCAGAGTCACAACTTGATTGAGGTGGCGGCTGAAGCTCCTTCAAAGAAACCTGGAGGTTACTTCACTGCATCCTCTACTGCAGACTATTACGACACGCCGCTCTGAGGGAGTCGCTGCATTCTGTCATCATCTACTCAGCCTATCCAGTTCTTGAATGTGCAGTCTGTCTCCCAATACTAAATCATTTCTTGCATTAATTCCGCTAGTTTTGCATGAATCAGAAACATCAGAAACCTGGAGGTTACTTCACGGCACCAGCTCAACCTGACCCAGATGACCAGTTCATCAGCCCTCCGGAGCTGGAGGAGGTGAGGGAGATTATGAAACAATATCAGCAGGACCAAGAGAAGCCAGCCCAGGGAGAGCAACCTGTGGACTAATATGACATGATGCTCTGAGAGAGCCACTGCATTCTGTCATCATCTACTCAGCCTGAACTTGTTTGCTTTAATCCACAGTTCTTGAACATAGGGCTGGGCGATATAGACAGAATGCGAGATATTCAGAACAATTCAAGTTAATGTCAATTTTAATCAGTCAACTTAAAAACATAAATACAACATGATTAAAGTAACCTTCACTTTCTTACAAACTTGCCAAACCATCCAATTAAAGAAAGTTATTTCAAGCATACCACAAGTTTTAAAGGTTGACCCAAAAGATCAATGCAATTTAATTCAGGGCTGTCCAAATGGCTCAAAAGCTAAATTTGAACTTTGTACTTAAATATTATCAGTGTTTGAAGTGAAGTGAAGTGAAGTGACATTCAGCCAAGTATGGTAACCCATACTCAGAATTCGTGCTCTGCATTTAACCCATCCAAAGTGCACACACACCGTGAACACACACCCGGAGCAGTGGGCAGCCATTAATGCTGCGGCGCCCGTGGAGCAGTTGGGGATTTGATGCCTTGCTCAAGGGCACCTTAGTAGTGGTATTGCCAGCCTGAGATTCAAACCCACACCCCTAGGGTTAGGAGTCAAACTCTCTAACCACTAGGCCACGACTTCAAATATTAGAATATGATTTAATTACTATAATATTTGAATCATATTCTAATTTAAAAGGCATCATTTCAGTTAGGGGGATAAAAGCTTTTGGCTTCTCTCCTGAGGCCACAAGAGGGCACATCGAGCAAAATATTACTAATGCACAATTATTCAAAGCAATAAAAATAAAAAAATGACTGTGAAAAATGCAATCCGACAAGCTCATTTTACCAGCAAACATACACCCATTCACATTATTCTCTTCACTCAGAAGTCAGAAGTCAGGCAGAAGTCCCCAAACTCATCCTTTCTAATCATCGTACTACTTGTCCACTTGATACTATTCCATCTTATCTCCTTCAAGCCATTTCACCTGCAGTTGTACCTAAACTCACGCACATCATTAACACATCCCTCCACACTGGTGTTTTTTTTCTCATCATTTAGACAGTCTTGTATAACTGCACTGCTTAAGAAACCCACCCTCAACCCGTCTCTTTTAGAGAAAATACAGACCAGCTTCTCTTCCTTTCATTGCAAAAACACTTGAACAAGCTGTATTCAACCAAGTCTCTGCATTTCTCACACACAGAACAATCTCCTTGACAGCAACCAATCTGGCTTCAGAAGTGGACATTCAACTGAGACGGCCTTGCTCTCAGTCATTGAAGCCCTAAGACTGGCAAGAGCAGAATCCAAACCTTCAATACTAATCTTGCTTGATCTGTCCGCTGCTTTTGACACGGTTAATCACCAGATCCTCCTGTCAACGCTACTGACAAAGGGAATCTCAGGAACCACAATTCAATGGTTTGAGTCTTACCTATCAGATAGGTCCTTCAAAGTATCTTGGAGAGGTGAGGTGTCCAAGTCTCAACATCTAGCTACTGGGGTGCCTCAGGGCTCAGTTCTTAGACCATTTCTCTTCCCTGTCTACATGTCATCATTAGGTTCTGTCATTCAGAGACATGGGTTTTCATACCACTGCTATGCTAATGACACTCAACTCTACCTCTCATTCCATCCTGATGATCCAATGGTAGCTATTCGCATCTCAGCTTGTCTAACAGACATTTCTGCTGGATGATGGACCATCATCTTCAACTGAATCTTGCCAGACAGAACTGCTTTGTGATTCCAGCGAACCCATCATTTCAACACAATTTCACCATCAAGTTAGGCACATCAACCATAACTCCTTTTTATAATGAAAAACAGTCATGATTGATGATGAGCAGACATACTCAGACCACATTGTTAAAACTGTCCGATCCTGCAGATTTGCTTCATTCAACATCAAGAAGATCAAGCCCTTTCTTGAGAACATGCTGCACAACTCCTTTTTCAAGCTCTTGTTCTGTCTAGGCTGGACTATTGCAATGATCTCTTGGCAGGTCTTCCAGACAGTTCTATCAAACCTTTACAATTAATCCAGAATGTGGCAGCATGATTCATTTTTAATGAGCCGAAAAGAATACACGTCACACCTCTGTTTATCAATTTGCACTGATTACAGATAGCTGCATGCATGTAATTCAAGGCATTGATGTTTGCCTACAAAACTACCACTGGCTCTGCACCCATTTACCTAAATGTATTACTTCAGACTTATGTGCCTCTAGAAGCTTGTGTTCTGCAAGTTGAACGTCGCTTGATTGTTCATCCCAAAGAAGCACAAAGTCATTTTTACGGACTTTTAAATTAAATGTTCCCTCCTGGTGGAATGACCTCCCCAACTCAATCCGAGCAGCTGAGTCCTTAGCCATCTTCAAGAATCAGCTTAAAACACATCTATTCCATCTTTATTTGACCATCTAACTTAAGCACTCACTATTCTAATTCTAATTTAAAAAGAGGGAAAAAAATCTAACTGGCGTTCTAATCTCTTTGTATTCTATCTATTTCCTTTTGATTATACAATTAACAAAAGCAAAAAAAGACCTCTAACACTAGCTTGCTCTATTCTTTTTCTATTCTGTTTTCTTTTTTTATTATATTATTTTAAATCCCTTGCTATGTGTACTGCATTTAAGCTGACTGAGACTTGTTATAGCACTTTTATATCATTGCTCTTTTGTTGATTTTGGTCACTTCTATCGTCCTCATTTGTAAGTCACTTTGGATAAGTGTCTGCTAAATTACTAAGTTTAATGTAAATGCACATTTCAGATGAAACATTTTTGCATTTGAATGTGGGTTTTAATTTTAAATGCAACAAATATTTTTAATTAGAATTTTTATTTGACAGCCCTAATTCAAATCAAAATGATTCAAAGTATATTAGTGTAAATAGGCAATTAGCAGCAGCTTTCAGTCTGTTAGCATCATGAAAGCATTAAATATTAGGCATGCAGTAGTAGTTCTGCACAGGTTTCTGCTTTTCCAGTGTTGTTCTACATAAACATGTACTCGACTGATACGTTTGACCTTTGCGCTCTCGTCTTTTGCAGTTACGCATGTGGACTAGTGCTCTACAAATATGGCACTCGAGTTAAAAGATCAAGTCATGTCCCATAACCTTGTGTTTTTCCTGTTCCACTGCAGTGTCTCATGTCTTTCAGTGCCCGAAACGCATCCTGTGTGAATAGTCACGATATGTTGTACATCACACTACGCAAAACATTAGCTGTTTCGTCATGTGCCCACATCAGCTGTTAGCATTGACGGATTGTCAACGTGTCTAATTTTTATGTTTGCTAATGATATATTTAAAGCTGTGATTCTACATAAAATCGAGGCAAAACATTACATTTGAATTAATTGAAATTACATTGGAAAAATTGCACAAACCTACATGCAGTTCTTCACTTAAAACTAAAGTGTTTCTTGCACAAATGCCGCTATTTTTGAGTGAATCAGAAACATGTAAAACAAAATGAGGCTGAGTAGAAGAAGACTGAATGTGAAGTATCTTGTGCAGTCAATTAATATGAAGCTGTCGTCACGACTTCCCACAAAATCCACCTGGATCTCAACCTGTCCATTTAAGAGAAGGCCAGCGCAACCTTGCCTCTCCGTTAAAGTGTTTCACTAGAGTTTAAAGAGCAGTTCACTACTGATTACTGTTTAACTTTTATTTACCTTAAACCAATACCTACATAATTCAACACTAGTATTGTGATGTAAATTGTGTCTTTATAGCCCTCTAAATCACCATTTGGACCCATATCTCAAAAATGCTGCAGTAAAATGGTTTGATATGAGGTGTGCATATTAAATTAAATTTATGCATTTAGCAGACGCTTTTATCCAAAGCGACTTACAGTACATTCAGGCTATCAATTTTTACCTATCATGTGTTCCCGGGAATCGAACCCCCAACCTTGCGCATATAGTATGGGACGTCCTTTATAAGAACTGACCATTGTTTTTTTCTACTTATTAGAAATGCGATATTTATAGCCCTTTGAAATGTAATAATGTCCCATATCTTGAAAATGCTGCAGTAAAATGGTTTGATATGAGGTGTGCATATAGTATGGGATGTCCCTTATAGGAACGGACTATTGTCTTTTTCTAGTTATTAGAAATGGGGTCTTTATAGCCCTCTAAATCGCCATATGGATCCATATCTTAAAAACACTGCAATGAAATGGTTTGATATGAGGTGTGCATATAGTATGGGATGTCCCTTTAAGGAGCTGACCTTTGTTTTTTGTTTTCTACTTATTAGAAATGTGGTCTTTAAAGCCCTCTAAATCACCATTTGGACCCATATCTCAAAAATGCTGCAGTAAAATGGTTTGATATGAGGTGTGCATATAGTATGGCATGTCTTTTATAAGAACTGACCATTGTTTTTTTTCTACTTATTAGAAATGGGATCTTAATAGACTTGTAAAGTGTAACATTATCCTATATCTCGAAAAGGCTCCAGTAAAATGGTTTTATGTGAGGTATATATAGTATGGGATGTCTTTTTTAAGAACCGACCTTTAATTGTTTTTTCTCATCATAAAAAAAAGTGTCTTCTAAATCAATGAATGTCCCATATCTTGTTTTCTACTAATATAATGCTTTGAAAGATTGAAAATTATAGTAATACAGAACAGTCAAAGAAAACAATAAGTTACACGAATATTAGAGCAGATGGGCAAAAAAAAGGTCCAAAGGTTACTGATGGTGGCTTTGGCTGCTAGTGTTGGCTAACGTTAATAAAATCTAGTCAACGGTAAAACTAACTACAGACTGGTCTAGCCAACATTTAGTATTTAAATGGGACAGCATAAGAAGATTGAATCATTCAGTTCACTTGTCACTGCGTTTATGATATTAAATTAGTTATGTAACCCAGTAAACGACCTGCTGCTCGCCATTCTCGCTTCGCTTCTCTTATCTTCTCGGTGGCAGCAGCAGCGGCGGGAAACTGTAGTGGGCGTGGCAAACTTGTCACTTCAATCGAGGGTGACCAATAGAAAAACGTCTTTCATCCTGGTTGGAAGAGACAGCCCACTGAGCTACAGCTTCACGTGCAAACAAAACTTTTCAATTCGCAAAACTTTTCAACTTGCAAAACTTTTCAGCTTGCAAACCTATTTACCTCGCAAGAAAAATATTTTGACCCGCAAAAAAGACAGCAGAAAAGAGAGCAAAATGTGTGGGTTTGGGATGAAAGTTCTTGAAGAAAAATTTACACGCACTGCAAATAATTCTGATATCAACTTCTTTATTTTTGAGCCTTAAGAAGACTTTTTTTTTCCATATATATATATTTTTTTTAATTACAAAATAATTAATTTAACTCTCAAACACAATATGTTTGTTTGAATAAAAAAGACACAAAAGAAACTCCATAATATAGAGGTGTACATCAGGAATTAGCCACATATGATTACACAGTGTGAGTCTCTACCTCTCATAACTGCGCGCAGACTATTCTCTCCCGCGATTCTAATTGGGGCTCTCTTTTCTCACGATATTACTTTTAGATCTTATTTAAAATTATAGAACATTAATTATAAACTTAAATTGCACTCCTTACAATAATAGTAATGTAATAATAATAAATTACAGCGTTTTCTTTACTCAAAAAGAAAAAGAAAAAATAGAGATCTAACATTAGTCTATAACCCGCATCATCTTTTCTAGATTTTGGCCAAATGTAGGCTACTAAAAATAAATAAATAAATCTATCGACACTTTCACATGTTCACAAAGTATCTGGATGCTAAAGTATTATTTATTATATAGTGTTTGTACTTTGATCGACATACAGAATCCTTCACATCAGCTTTAGTGGCAGAGTGAGGCGCGGTCATGCTGAATGCAACATGTTGTACAACGGAGCAGTGTAACTTTTTATTTGTTTCTTTAATTGTAGCTATTTTATTTTGTTAATGTACAGGCTTCAATATAGCAAATTAATGTTGTGTCAGCGCGATGGTCATACCAAAGCTGATTGGTTATACAGAAGCAAGACATTATTCAAAGCTCTCAAGCTTTTGCAAAATAATTAAAACTGTAAAGCTTTTGCAAAATAAAGAAAACTTCTCCCTGCTGTTTCATTTTCCTTTCCGAAAACTTTGGAATGTGCCACAATGAACCGTAATTTAGCAAATTTTTCCTTTCATTTCTTTAATCTGTCAAAATGATTTAACTGACATATATTTAGTTTATATGCCTATATTCCTTTTAATGTAAGCCTATAGTTTTTCTGTTTTCTGAGCAGACATTTTACTCGCTGGCTTCAGCGTCACATTTGCATATACTGTAGGTTACTACTGCAATTCATGATTCGTTGACAGCAAATTTAAAATATTAAGTGGAATGATAAAATAACGTTATTAACCAGTTAATGGGCAATTCAAATTTTCGATTCTGTTTGGAACTATAAATTTCATTACGTTTCTGTTTGTGGTTCTGTTCCTGGCAAAATTTCATTCGTTTCCGGTTTTCGTTTTCATTCCTTGAACCAGTTCAGAGCCCTGAGAAGTAGGATTCAGGTACTGAAATGGCCAGACTGCAGTCCAGATCTTTTACCCACAGAAAACATTTGGCGCATCATGAAGAGAAAGATGTGACAAGACAGTTGAGCAACTGGAAGCCAGTATTAGACAAGAATGGGACAACATTCCTATTCCTAGCAGGGTTCTCTACTCCAGATGGGGATTCAGTGTCTCCAGTTCTCCTCTACATCAGCGGCCACATTAATGGCCGGCTCAAGATCTGGACAAGAGAGTATGACACGGAAAACCCGACGGGACCCTGCGGCTCATTCAGCAGGCTGAAGGTACAGATGTTCCCAGGTAAAAGTAAAGTGTACTTGAACGCACTAAAAATACCTCAATGCAAGCAAGTACATTTGTAGTACATTCTTATTATTTTGTGCTAAACCAAATTGTTATACACTATAAATACATTAATTAAAACTATATTTCTTCTTCATTAGTACTTCCGCAAAATTGCAAAAGTATACTACATACCACTGATATTTAAATAGATTTTTAGTGCATTTAAAAAAAACATTACAAAAACAGGGAGCCCAGGAGGGAGGTGGACTGGCGGAGGATCAGGGGGAGGGACGGAGGGCCAGGTCACAAAGGGGAACAGAGACAGGAAGTGAACAAAAAACAACAACACAACAGGAGACCAGGGTGGGTCAGGGCGTTCAGGGACCCAGGACAATGCCGACCGGGCAGGATTCCAGGGTGGAGCAGAAGACCACCATATCCGTGTGGTCGAGACAGAGGCCCATCCGGGCGGCACAGAGGATCACCACGTCTGTGTGGTAGAGACAGAAGCCCACCAGGGCGGAGCAGAAGACCACCATATCCGTGTGGTCGAGACAGAGACCCACCCGGGGGGAGCAGAAGACCACCACGTCCGTGTGGTCGAGACAGAAGCACCCCAGGGCGGAGCAGAAGACCACCACATCCGTGTGGTCGAGACAGAAGCACCCCAGGGCGGAGCAGAAGACCACCACATCCGTGTGGTCGAGACAGAAGCCCCCCAGGGTGGAGCAGAAGACCACCACGTCTGTGTGGTCGAGACATAAGCCCCTCAGGGTGGAGCAGAAGACCACCACATCTGTGCGGTCGAAACAGAAGCCCCCCAGGGTGGAGCAGAAGACCACCACATCCGCACAGTCGAGACAGAAGCCCACCAGGGCAATGCAGAACACTATCACAGTGGGATCGAATTGACAGGAGAGCAAGTCTGGTTAGGCAAGTCTGAAACAGAGAACATGAACAAGTTAAGGGTAGCCTCCGTGGCCACGACAGGATCAATCGAGCGCTCAGAGAGTTCGGCTGAGATGTGATGAGGCTCTGGAAGTTCCGCAGAGGCAAGGAGAGACTCTGGTAGTCCAGCCGAGATGAGGAGAGGCTCTAGTAGTTCAGCAGAGACGTGGAGAGGCTCTGATAGTTCAGCAGAGACGTGGGGGGGCTCTGGTAGTTCCACAGAGACGTGGAGACACTCTGGTAATCCCATGGTGTTTAAACTGGATTCCAGAAGATCAATACTGACTTGACTCTGCTCATGAAGATCATTGGTGGCCTGACTCTGCTCATTAAGATTATTGGTGACTTGCATTTGTTCATGAAGATCATTGGTGACTTGCATTTGTTCATGAAGATCAATGGTAACTTGCCTTTGTTCATGAAGATCATTGGTGACTTGCATTTGTTCATGAAGATCAATGGTGACTTGACTTTGCCCTAACCCTGGCATACACATAACATACTAATATGCTTTTAATATCCAAATCCGTTAAAGGATTTTTAGGCTGCATTAATTAGGTAAACTGGAACCGGAACACTTCACATAACACCGTACTTTCTACATCATTAGAAGAATGGCATCTACGCTAATATTTGTCTGTTTCTCTCTTGTTCCGAGGTCACCGTGGCCACCAGATCCAGTCTGTGTCCAGATCAGAGGGTCACTGCAGTCACCCGGATCCAGTACGTATCCAGACCAGATGGTGGATCAGCACCTAGAAAGGACCTCTACTGACCTGAAAGACAGCGGAGACCAGGACAACTAGAGCCCCAGATACAGATCCCCTGTAAAGACCTTGTCTCAGAGGAGCACCAGGACAAGACCACAGGAAAGAGATGATTCTTCTGCACAATCTGACTTTGCTGCAGCCTGGAATTGAACTACTGGTTTCGTCTGGTCAGAGGAGAACTGGCCCCCCAACTGAGCCTGGTTTCTCCCAAGGTTTTTTTCTCCATTCTGTCACCGATGGAGTTTCGGTTCCTTGCCGCTGTCGCCTCTGGCTTGCTTAGTTGGGGTCACTTCATCTACAGCGATATCGTTGACTTGATTGCAAATTAAAACAGACACTATTTCAACTGAACAGAGATGACATCAATGAATTCAATGATGAACTGCCTTTAACTATCATTTTGCATTATTGAGACACTGTTTTCCAAATGAATGTTGTTCAGTGCTTTGGCGCAATGTATTTTGTTTAAAGCACTATATAAATAAAGGTGATTGATTGATTGATTGATGAAGATAGTCGGTGACTTGACCTTGCCCATGGAGAACACTGGTGATTTGCCTTGGTCCATGAATTTCACCGGTGACTTGGCTTGACTCTGGAGTGTCAACGGTGACTAGCCCTGACTCTGGAAGGTCAACGGTGACTAGCCCTGACTCTGGAAGGTCAACGGTGACTAGCCCTGACTCTGGAAGGTCATCGGTGACTAGCCCTGACTCTGGAAGGTCAATGGTGACTAGCCCTGACTCTGGAAGGTCATCGGTGACTAGCCCTGACTCTGGAAGGTCAATGGTGACTAACCCTGACTCTGGAGGGTCCATGAGCACCTGGCTCGACTCTGGAGAGTCAACTGGAACCTGACTCGACTCTGGAGGGTCAATGGGAACATGACTCGACTCTGGAGGGTCAATGGGGACCTGACTCAACTCTGGAAAGTCAACGGGGACCTGACTCGACTCTAGAAAGCCCACTGTAGCTGCCATCCTCTGCAGTGGCTCTGGGCTGGCGGCCACCTTGTGCAGTGGCGCTGGGTTGGTGGCCATCTTGTACTGTGGCGCTGGCTCAGCAGACGTGATGTGAACACTCCTGGGAATCTCTAGGATTTTGGACAGCATAGAAAAATAATCAAAAAACGTTTCAGCGGCCATCTTGGGCTGGGTTGGTGGCCATCTTGCATCGTGGCATTGGGCTGGTGACCACTTTGTGCTGTGGTGCTGGGCTGGCGTCCATCTTGCCTCGTGGCGCTGGGCTGGCGGCCATCTTGTGCAGTGTCGCTGGACCTGCGGCCATCATGGGCAGTGGTGCTGGGCTGGTGGCCATTCTGGGCAGCGGCGCTGGGCCGGCGGCCATTCTGTGCAGTGGCTCTGGGCTGGCGGCCATCTTGTGCTGTGCCGTTGGGCTGGCGTCCATCTTGCCTAATGGCGCTGGGCTGGCGGCCATCTTGTGCAGTGGCGCGGGACTTGTGGCCATCATGGGTAGTGGCGCTGGCTCGGCAGACATGCGCTTCCTCTCCCTTCTCCATCCGCCATGGTGAGACGGCGGCTCTGATCCGTCCCACACGAGTCGAAGGGGGGCCATGATGGAGAGCGATAATGAACCTCCTCTCGACCACTCACTCCTCGGCGACCTCCCCTGGTCCCGCGAAAACATGACCCTGTTTTCGGTTCCCTCAAACCGACTCCTTCTCTCCCGCTCGGTGGCTGGGAAAGAAACATCAACAGACATACCGCTGGATTTCTTGTGTGACGGAGTGCTTCTGTCATGATCGGGACACAGGAAAACACAGGGAGAGAGAGAGAGATCCAAGTGCAGGTATGTCTTTTATTGGGGTAATCCAAGTCGTTATCCAGTCCAGGCAGGGGTCAAAACCAGAGTAGCAATCCAAACATGAACTAACACAAAACAATCAGGCAAGGACCAGACTAGAAGTAGCGTGAAAACTACAAGGACTCTGTGACACATACTAAAACAGAGGGTATAAATACACAGGGAAATGAAAATGCTAATGGGGAATTGGCTGAGTGCAATGATTAATGACCAGTGACAGCTGATTGCAATGAGGAGACAGAGATCGTGGGGAATGTAATTCAGGAAGTGACAGACACCGTGGGGAAGGAGGACATCTAGTGGTTACCCAGGGAACACAAACCAGACACTGTGGCAACATCCATGTCAGTATTTCCCTTTTGAAAATAAGATAGATCACAAAAGTAATTAGAGTTTTTAGTTTGCAGATTTTTTACATTTCTTTTGGACCTGAGGAAGAGAACTGGAAACATGGTGAAAAAAAAAAAAATCTTATTGGTTTTTGACTTATTAATAATACTGTAAAAGGGATAATAACAGTGTTAATGAAGTATTATTAATATAACATATTAATATTTTAACTTTATCTCACAGGGGAAACTATTAAGCTGAACTATTATTGTAATCAAATGTCATTTTTATAATAATTCATAGGATTTTATGTGTGGCCTGATAAAATCATTTCTATTATTATGGTTTGTGAGGTTGAAAATAATGCTGCGCACACATACCAAACATTCAGGAGGACTCAAACTTGTCGTGGACCCTGCCACATGACTTTTATTAATAAAATAGCTTAGATACTGAATTTCTACATTATATTCATCAGCAATAAGGGGGTAATATCACTATTTAAGTAACTTAAGTACAAACTTACGTTTGTATAGAGACACATGGATGCAGGATCACACACACACACACTTCTCTCTCTCTGAAATGCCCCCTCCATAGGACAATGCGAGCGTGGCTATGATTGATAAGTAATCATTGAGTTTGCGTCACCTATGTGGGGAAGGCTGAACAAATGATCTCTGCGAACTGACAGAATGCAATAGTGAACTCAGAAAAAGAAAGTAGTCGTCGATGAAAGGAGACTTGGGTTTTTTAATGTGACTGAGAAATCCCACCAGTCTATTTTACAGTTTAAGTCGGAAGTGGGCAAGAGGGAAAGAAGTGAAAAAAGACTAACATCCACACCTGCTAATATTTGCACTCGGTTCTGAGCCACTTGGGGAGTATCTGAGGCAGTGTCGTATGGTGGGGCGGGAATTGGTGTAGTGGCGAAGAGCAAGTATTGTGATTTAACTTGGAGGAAAGAGCTGAAGGGAACTTGGGGCAGTGCTGTGTTTGACAGGCACGTCCTGATTTTGCCAAGTTCGATGTGTTCCTAGGTCAACATATTTTGTTGACCCTGGAACAACATTTTACTCCAAAAATATATTCTTAACCATATCCCTACACCTAAACCTAACCTTAACCATGAGTAATCCCTAAAATCAGAGGATATGATAGATGAATGACACTGATGTACAAGCACCAAACACTGATTTTAAGCGTAAACTTCACAAAATCTATAAACTGGTTCTTCAAATCTGATTGGTTAATCACAATGTTGTTCCAGGGTCAACAACGATGTTGTCCCAGGAACATGTCTCACTTGGTAAAATCAGGTTCTGCGTTTGACAGTGCAGCCAAGCGCTTGCTTGGGCTGTGGGCCCAGAACTGACAGTGGCTGGCAGAGGGGCTGTGATTAACAGATGAGTTGACCTAGCTATTGCTAGAATCTTTGGGGTTTAGAGTTGGGTTAGACTCGGGAGAGAAGTTAGATTTGTGTACAAGTCATATAATTCTGCTTTGTTTAAAGGCTGGACATCGGATTTGGTCAGCCCTTGTCTCAGGCTCAACATGCTCCACTTCCCTATGGGCGGATTCGTTGTCCTGGCCGAGCGGTAGGAGGACACTGTTGAGTCACTTGGGGTTCTCGACGGAGGTGGTGAGGGTATGCTTAGGCATCTTGGGATGTGAATGGCTGCTCGAGCCGTACAGCACCCGTGAGATGGGGCCTGGGGCTTGATTGCGGTGCTACACGGGGGAGTAATAGTCCTAGGGCTGGCTGGTTGTGGTGATGTGACCTGAGGAGAGTCTGTATTATATCGTAGTGGGGGTTTGTCTTTGAGACACAGTAGCAGACGTGCGAACCAAAATGCTGATAATGGATAGAGGTAAGTCAGCTGTATACTTTATACATATTGGTGTTGATTAACTGAAGTGCACTCCACTTATGTTAACTAGGCTAAGTAGTGATGCACTCTTCCCGAACTTTGTTAATAAAAACATAATGTAGTGAAAATATATGAAGAGATTCTATCACTTCTCACTGTTACAGATTTATCATGCAGCTTGAGGCATTATGTGTAGAATCTCTCGTCAGTCTATTCTGCTTCATCAACACAGTTTCACTGATCCAGGCCAAAGAATAAACAATCCACTATTAAACCCAAACCCAGGATAGAGCGGCTGAGTGAATGTGGTCTGGACTGTGTGGATGAGGCTCATTGTGTTTCTGGAGACGCTGTAGAAGGACAGAGTTCCTGCACTGTGATCCACGTACACTCCTATTCTACTGCTGATGGACTCTAGAGGGAGAACAGTCTCTTTGTTATTGTGTATGAATGAGTAACTGTCAGGAGAACAGATCAAACACCAGGATTGATCATTAGATCCAAACAAACATTCATTACCCCGTCCCTTCCTGCTGATGCTCTTATATGACACTGATAAACGCAAATAATCTCCACTCCACTGCAGCTCCCAGTAACAGCGTCCACACACACTCTCTCTACACAACAACTGCTGAAAATAATCAAATCTGTCTTGATGATCAGGATACGACTGAACTGTTTTAGTGGTAGTAATCACTCTGTTGTTCTCAGACAGACGGAGGTATTTATTCACTGTGTTCAGATCCAGAGTGAGCAGATGGGAATCTGATGGAGATAAAACACATCAGAATCAGAAATGATGACTCTGTTTGATCTTTTTTATGTATCTGAACTCTTCATGTTCAGTGTATCATCAGTGTCTCAGTACAGAAGAACAGATATCTGTGAACATCATCATTTACATCATCAGTTATAAAACTCTTCTTTCACCATCTACAGGAAGAACATGAACACTCAGATAGTTTTTCTGCTGGTTTTCTTACTGGCTTACATTGTAGGAAGTCCTTCCTGGTCCAGTGATCAATGTTGGTGAATGTGGCTGTGGAAATAAACAGACATGAACAGTGTGATTCTCATGATCAAGTATCTCTTCCTAAGACAATTCTTATATGAAGTTCTCCCTGATATGAGATGATGATGGACTAGTTTCTAAGAGTAGATAAATCTCCAGGACTTTACCTCTGTCTGAGATCTTCTTGAGCTCCTCTTTGCAGAAATTGTCCAGTTTGTCTCTCAGCTGATGGACAGATTTTCTCAGATCATCAAAAGAGATGAGAGAACTGAAGATATCATCATTTACGTCTGTGGATTCCGGAGGTGCTGAGAGAGACTGGAAACTCTACAGAAAACAGAAATCAAAGTCATCAGCTCCACACTTCACTCAGTAACCTGCAGGAACATCAGATATGTCTTCACTGATTTTTAGGCCCAATCCCACAGCCGTTCCCCTTTCGCCAACCCCTCCATTTTGCACGTTCACATGAAGGGGTAGGGATGTCTCAATTCTCTTTTGGTTGGAGGGGCAGGGGAAGGGCTAGACAGCCATTCAAACAAAGATTTTTCGGGACCACACTTCAAACAAAGGGGTATGAAATAACTTGGCAACATGGCTGCCTAATCGAATAAAAAGATACATTAATGTAAGCTTTTTTTTGAAATAATAAAGATGTGGTCCCACTTTATATTAAGTGTCCCTGATATCTGTGTACTTGCATTGTAACTTAATGTGTACATAGTAAGTAACCACAGTTTAAGTACACATTGGAACATAGTATCTACAGCTGTAATGTTTGTGTAACTACACATATGTAAAAACAAACACAATGGTATGGGTAAGTACAAATGTGTAAGGAAACATTAGTAACAACATTTTTTGGTAACGAAAGTACAAATATGTAACAGGACTAACAGAACTTTTCTGATATTGGTATTACTGGTATTACAGTCGTGCACCAACTCCAACTCGAGATCCAACTCCTCCCACTTTACAAATACCTAAATCTATCCATCTCCACCCTCTGGATCCTATTCCCACCCCTAAACCTACCCATCTCCCCCCTTTGGATCCTATTCCCACCCCTAAACCTACCCATCTCCACCCCCTATATCAAATGGTTCCAATTACTCTTATATTGTTGGTACAAAATGGAGTAAGATAGAAACTTAGTATGGACAAGTGCCTCTTGGGCCCTTTCTTCTAGAAGATTCCATAAAAGAAACTTGTTCTTTTTCAACATTTCAGCGGCAACAGCACCATCTTCCTCAACATCAATGTGAAGAAAGTCCTGTTCAAACTGTCTCATCTTACTCCCTTGAATGCTTTTATTGAAGGCAGTATAATTCTGACAAAAAAGTTTAACTTGCACCTTGCCAAAAAAAACTTGCTCTCCTAAAAAAGTGTAAAAGAGTTCACAAAATATTGAACTTGTAAAAGTTTGCTACTAAATTTCTAAATAAAGTACTTAGTAGTGCTATGTGCAGTGGCAACCTCAACAGACATATAAAAGGGATCAGATAAGGGAGTAGGAGAAATACAACCATTAAAAAATTTAGCTCTGACATTTTTCTGCACATAAATTATATCAAGCCTGGCTCCATATACCATATCAGAATTAACTTAAACCCAAGTATACAGTTTAGTTTGGGGGAAAGTCTCTAAGTATCCACAAGGTTATGATAATTTATCAATGTTTTAAGTACATCTGCAGATTGACTGTGGGGCTCCTCATGGTTCCTATCTAATGTGTGATCTATGGTACAATTAAAATCCCCAGTAAAAACAATCATCCTATCTTGAGAAATGTCACTAAGAGCAACTATTTTCTGAAAAAATTTGTTCATTCTGAACCGTTATTGGCAGCATAAATATTTAAAAGTGAAAAGTTAGAGCCGTGAATAGTAACATCAACACACATTCGACCCGGAACTAATTCAAAAACACTTAATGGTAATCCTTTATATTTAGGCCCGAGAAGGATCACAACACCGGCACTGACATTACAACCATGACTCAGAATGACCTGTCCCTGTACACTTACAGAAAAGAAAAACATGGGGAACAGGCACCAGAATGTAAACACAAAACAGGGAGACCAGGAGGGAGGAGGACCGGAGGAGGTTCAGGGGGAGGCTAACAGAGGGGAACAGGGACAGGAGTGAACACACAAAACAAAAAACAAACAACAACATGAAGCCCCTCCAGGTCGGAGCAGAAGACCACCACGTCCGTGAGGTGGAGACTGGAGTCCCCCAGGGCAGAGCAGAAGACCACCAAAACTGTGTGGTCAGGGCGGAAGCCCCCCAGGGTGGAGTAGAAGACCACCACGTCCTTGTGGTCGATGCCAGAGTCCCCCAGGGCGGAGCGGAAGACCACCACATCCTTGTGGTCGACGTCAGAGTCCCCCAGGGTGGAGCAGATGACCACCACGTCCCTGTGGTCGATGCCGGAGTCCCCCAGGGCGGAGCAGAAGACCACCACAACCGTGTGGTCCGGGCAGAAGCCTCCCGGGGTGGAGCAGAAGACCACCACGTCATTGTGGTCGATGCCGGATTCCCCCAGGGCGGAGCAGAAGACCACCACAACCGTGTGGTCCGGGCAGAAGCCTCCCGGGGTGGAGCAGAAGACCACCACGTCCTTGTGGTCGATGCCGGATTCCCCCAGGGCGGAGCAGAAGACCACCACACCCCTGTGGTTGAGGCCGGAGTCCCCCAGGGCGGAGCAGAAGACCACCACAACTGTGTGGTCCGGGCAGAAGCCTCCCAGGGCGGAGCAGAAGACCACCACGTCCTTGTGGTCGATGCTGGATTCCCCCAGGGCGGAGCAGAAGACCACCACACCCCTGTGGTTGAGGCAAGAGTCCCCCAGGGCGGAGCAGAAGACCACCACAACCATGTGGTCAAGGCGGAAGCCCTCCAGGGCGGATCAGACCTCCGTGCGGCCAGACCAGCGGAACGACAAAGCTCTGGTAATCCCCTGGTGTTCTTACTGGACTCCAGAAGATCGGTGCTGGCCTGACTCTGCTCGCGAAGGTCATTGGTGACTGGCACTTGTTCATGAAGATCAACGGTGACTTGACTCAGTCCTTGAAAATCACCAGTGACTTGATTTGACTCTGAAAGGTAAACAATGACAAGCCTTGTCTCTGGAAAGTCCATGGTACCTAGCCCTGACTCTGGAAGATCAGCGGTGACTAGCCCTGACTCTGGAAGGTCATCGGTGATTAGCCCTAACTCTGGAAGGTCAGCTGTGACTAGCCCTGACTCTGGAAGGTCAGCGGTGACTAGCCCTGACTCTGGAAGGTCATCGGTGACTAGCCCTGACTCTGGAAGGTCAGCTGTGACTAGCCCTGACTCTGGAAAGTCAGCGGTGACTAGCCCTGACTCTGGAGGGTCATCGGTGACTAGCCCTGACTCTGGAGGGTCATCGGTGACTAGCCCTGGCTCTGGAGGGTCAGCGGTGACTAGCCCTGATTCTGGAGGATCGTCGGTGACTAGCCCTGGCTCTGGAGGGTCAGCGGTGACTAACCCTGATTCTGGAGGATCGTCGTTGACTAGCCCTGACTCTGAAGGGTGCATGAACACCTGACTCGACTCTGGAGGGTCAACTGGAACCTGACTTGACTCCAGAGGGTGCACTGGAACCTGACTCGACTCTGGAGGGTCCACTGGAACCTGACTCGACTCTGGAGGGTCCACTGGAACCTGACTCGACTCTGGAGTGTCCACTGGAACCTGACTCGACTCTGGAGGGTCCACTGGATCCTGACTCGGCTCTGGAGGGTCCACTGGAACCTGACTCGACTCTGGAGGGTCAACTGGAACCTGACTCGACTCCAGAGGGTCAGCTGTGACTGTCATCCTGTGCAGCGGCTCTGGGCAGGGAGCCTTCTTGTGTTGTGGTGCTGGGCCAGCGAGCATCTTGTGCTGTGGCGCTGGACCGGTGGCCAATTTGGGCATTGGCGCTGGGTTAGCGGCCATCTTGTACTGTGGCGCTGGGCTGACAGCCATCTTGTGCTGTGGTACTGGGCTGGCAGCCATCTTGGGTTGTGGTGCTGGATCGGTGGCCAGCTTGGGCATTGGCGCTGGGTTAGCGGCCATCTTGTGCTGTGGTACTGGGCTGGCGACCACCCGGTGCTGTAGCCCTGGGCTGGCGGCCATCTTGGGCCATCTTGCAGCCATGACGTGAACCGTCTTGGGAATCTCTAGGATCTAGGATGCGGCCATCATGGGCAGTGGCGCTGGCTTTCTCCTTCTGCCATGGTGAGACGGCGGCTCTGGTCCCTCCCACATGAACCCCGAGTCGAAGGGGGGCCATGGTGGAGAGCGATGCTGAGCTTCCTCTCGCCCACCTCCTCCTCGGCGACCTCCCCTGGTCCCGCGTAACACGACCAGGTGGGTTCCCTCAAACTGATTGCTTCTCTCCCGCTCGGTGGCTGGGGAAGAAGCGTCAACCGACATACCGCTGGATCTCAGGGTGACGGAGTCCTTCTGTCACGTTCGGCGATACAGGAAACACAGGAGAGATCCAAGTGCAGGTAAGCGGTTTATTGAGGGGCAATCCAAAAGGGTAAACAGTTCAGGCAGGGTCAAAACCAGAATATTCAATAAACATGAAAAACAAAACAAGAACACACGGCAAGAGGAGACTATGAATAGTATCACACATAAGACAAGGACTCCGTGACACAGACTCAGACAGACCGGGTATAAATACACAGAAGGATGATGAGGGAACAATTAACTCAAACAAGAAGGAAGGTGACCAAATAAGGGAACAGGAACTGATAAGGTGACAGACACCGTGGAAAAGGAGGACACCTAGTGGAAACCCAGGGAACACAACCCAGACACTGTGACACATAGTTACAGATTGTAGTATTTGCCACTTACTCTCTACTGTTTGTGAACTTTCTAGGAATCAATTTGGATGATAAAACATCTGCTAAGAACATAAATGTCCATCTAATAACTCAAGCACATCAATGGAGTCTCATTGTAGAGTTGAGTAGATTTGATCAGGAGAAACAGCTCAAAGGTATGATTAGATCGACCATTATAGATATCTTTCACTCAGGTCCACTATGATCCTGTTCTTCTAGATGTGTGTTACCTGCAGGAACTGGATGTGATCCTGTGTGTGTGAAAGCTGCTCCAGCTCAGCGTCTCTCCTCCTCAGATCATTGATCTCCTGCTCCAGTCGATCCAGTCGTTCTTCAGCTGGACTTACTGCAGTCTTTTCCTGATCTCTGATCAGTCGTATCAGCTCAGAGCGGCTTCTCTCAATGGAGCGGATGAGCTCAGTAAAGATCCTCTCACTGTCCTCCACTGCTGTCTGTGCAGAGCGCTGTTAGGACACACAGTGATTCAGCTTCAGTGAGTCTGAACTGAGACGGAGACACACTTCTCTTCTTCTCCAGACTCACCTTATGAGACTCCACAGTCTCTCTCAGCTGCTGGAGATCTTTCTCTCTCTGCTGGATTCTCTGCTGGAGCGTCTTCTGTGTCTCCTTCAGCTGCTTCTGCAGGACATACAGATGATAGTCAATCTCAAAGAAAATGGTTCTAGATTAAAACTCCAGAAGAATTGATCTAACATTTACCACCATCATACATTAATTAACATGAAGGTTAAGGCCTTTTTCACACAGTAAGTGTAATTTTAAACTTTCATAAAAGTGAAACACAGACGTAGAGCTTCACACTGATTTCTGTGTTCTGTGTTATTAAGCTGCAGCTTTAGAAAGAAAATAAATGACTAAAGTGAAGCTAAAAATGGCTAAAAGCTGTTGTTCATTTCTGCTGTGGTGAACAGTGTGAATGCTGTAAGCTGTTAATATGGTGCTGATATAAACCAGAGATGTATAGTAACGAAGTAGAACTACTTCACTACTGTACTTAAGTACTAAAAGGCGGTATCTGTACTTTACTAGAGTATTATTTTTTTCTCCTACTTCCACTTTTACTTCAGTACATATTTTCGCTGAGTTTAATACTTTTACTCCGATATTTTTTTATGTGCTGCATCGTTACTCGTTACAATTATAAAAATGTACGAATCATTCCATTACACATTACCACTGCCAGAACTGTAGATGGCAGATTTGATGAAGCTGGCACATCATTGAACGAATCAAGCGATACGCGTGCTGACTGAACTGCTGTGAAGAGAGAGATGAACACCGAGCCGAGCCAGATAATGACTCGTTCACGAGTCAAGAAGAACCGGTTGCATCGGTTCTCGGGATCACAAGTAGTTCTTTCTGACAGTTCGATTCAATAAAACAGTTGAAGAAAACAGTTCACCGATTCTTTTGCGCTCGACGTAATGGCGTCATTGGCGTTGACTGCAAGCCTCCAAGCCTTCGGTTTACCTGGGCTCATAACATTAACACAGAATTCAGTTCACGAATCGGACGCGTCTGACAGAAACGGTTTTTGACTCGTGAACGAGTCAGTCTGTTGTTCGTTATCTGGCTCGGCTCGGTGTTCATCTTCAGTTCTCTATTCACATCAGTTCAGTCAGTGCACTGTGTGAGTAAATTAATTACTCCGGGATATTGTTTTGTTTGAACTCAGAGGGAGTGTCAGACACATTAAAAAAGTTAACAGCTTAAGTCATTTGTGGATTAATGCGTATTGGAGACGCGAACCGTTTAAAACGATTCAGTTCGCTTTGGTGAACTGGTTCAAAAAGATCCGGTTACATCGAATGATTCGTTCGCGAACCGGATATCAAAAACTGCTTTGTTTTTAACTGTTTTACAACAGAAACGGAAGAGAAGACAATGCTGAATAAAGTCGTAGTTTTTGCTATTTTTGGACCAAAATGTATTTTTGATGCATCAAAATATTCTAACGGACCCTCTCATGTCACACTACTTTGATGATGTTTTTCTTACCTTTCTGGACATGGACAGTATACAGTACACACAGTTTCAATGGAGGGACTGAGAGCTCTCGGACTAAATCTAAAATATCTTAAACCCTGGTCTTACGGGTTTGAAACAACATGAGGGTAAGTTATTAATGACATAATTTAGCTAATTGGGCAAACTAACCCTGTAACCGTTTTTTGTTTACAAAAAGTTAGTCAAAGGAATTGTGATTGTCCTTAAGGTTAATCATTTGAAATAGTAAAAACAATATGTTCAAACTTTTGACTACTTTCTTTAATAACTACATAACACAATACTTGTACTTTTACTTTCAGTACTTGAGTAGTAAATTTTAAAATAGACTACTTGCAATACTTAAGTACAAAAAATGTTGAATACTTTAGTACTTCTACTTAAGTGTGGTGCTTAAAGAGCACTTCAACTTCTACTCAAGTCACTTTTTTGATAGAGCACTTGTACTTTTACTCAAGTATGGGTCTCTAGTACTTTATACATCTCTGATATAAACACATGTGAAACGAGTGTCAGCAATATGTCATCAGTGTCTAGTGTTAAATACCTGTTTCTCTGTCCTCTGTGCTGCAGCTGATACAGTGTAGTGGTTTTTATGTTCATCCATTGTACACAGCACACATATAAACTTCTGATCACTGTGACAGAAAACCTCGAGGATCTTCTCATGTTTCTGGCAGATCATCTCCTGCAGTCGTCCAGTGGCTTCAATCAAACTGTGTCTCTTTCCTTTAAACCAACTCTCATGTTGTTCAAGGTGATTCTGACAGTAAGACTCCAGACACACCAGACAGGACTTGACGGCTCTATATTTTCTTCCAGTACAGACGTCACACTCCACATCTCCAGCTCCAGCAGGAACCACACTTTGAAGTTTAGTCTTCTTCAGTTTCTCCATCATTTCAGCAAACACCACGTTCTTAAATAAAGCAGGTCTTGGGCTGAAGGTCTGTCTGCACTGAGGACAGCTGTAGACGCTCTTCTCATCCTCTTCATCCCAGCAGTCTTTAATACAGCTCATACAGTAACTGTGTCCACACTGGATGGTCACTGGATCCTTCAGGAGATCCAGACACACTGAACACAAGAATTCATCCTGAGAAAATCTGGCTTCTGCCATTTTACTGCAGAAATACAGAGTCACAAACACACAACAGCTCAGCTACACTTTCACTTTCTCTTTCCCTGAACTCATGAGATTCCTGTTTCCTGGTTCTGTGTTTGAGAGACGTGTGTAAAACAGCTTCCTCATTCCTGAGTTTAGTTTCGACACATCTCTTAACACACACACACACACACACACACACACACATTTACTGTTATAACCTGGGCTCAGGGAAGCAACACACAAATGACACAAAATTGCTGATCAAAATCAGGTTTATTAGATTACAAAAGGAAAAACAAAAAGGTGACTGTGATGAACAGGAAAAGAGAGAGAGAATGAGCTTGTGTCCAGCAGGGGCAGTTCTAGGATTTCATCCTTTTCATACAAACATAAATAAAATAATAAATAAATAATACAAAAATGAACCCTATTTTACAGTGCTTATGAAAACTAAATTACTGTATGGATAATTACCTAAGTTAAAAGCAGTCAGTGAATCTGTTTTTTTTTTTTTTTTTTTCATTAAAATTATGAGCCTAATAGGCTAGAAGAAATGCTTGAATCCATTATTCTAACACACATCCAATATTTTCGTAACTCTCTATGTTTATTGTTTAGGATAATAAAGGTTCCCGGTTTTCTCCTCTGCCGTAGTTCTCCCTCATCGTTCTTGTTAGCATTATCCGGGTCATCTGTGCCTTTTTTTCTCCAGTGTATTTAAATTGTGTATTTTTTCCCTTGATTACTCACTCGGGTTTTGAGTCTGAGCCTTGTGTTTCCTGCCTGGTCTCACTAAAGCCTCCCTAGCTACCCCAAGTAAGGTATCCTGAGCTTCTTTCTTTGGTTGTAATTGTTCTTTGGTTTTGTGTTCTCTCCTCATGAAGTTTTTATTTTCTCATGTAGTTTTTCCATTGTTTTTGCTGTAGTTAATACCTCAATCTGAGAATAACTTATGATGTATTTTCCTTGCAAAGATGTTTAAAAATAAATCTACATTTCCTAGGAAACTGCCTTAAGTGTTTTGTTTGGGTCCAACATTACCACTCCTGTGGCTCAGTGGTAGATAGTGCCATGAAGCTGTTCTGAGTCATCAGGAGGAGCTAATGATCAAACACTCTCAACTCCTGGCCAATGTGATCGGTATCATCCGCTAGCTCTTTGAACTGCTCCCGGCGGCTTCACTTTCCTCTGCTTCACCCCCAAGTGGCAACAGGTCTACTTTAGTTGCAGAGCCTTGATTACCACCTCCTAAGCCCTTTGCTGGGGATCCTAGTTCCTGCCAAGGTTTCCTCTGCATTTCCCAATGCTCCCTGATCTTTGAGCTCCAGCCCTCAAGTTTTCCCACAGACCACTCCAAGATTGCTTACATATTTATCCCTCTCTCAGACACTGATTACTCTTAATCAAGGCTCCCACAGCACCACAGATTTTGCCATCACGTTTCGGTCCATCATGGCAGAAAGCTGATGGAATGATGAGGTGATGATGATATGCTTTCAGGGAGGGCTGCCTGAGCCCTTTCCCGATGAGTTAGCCACTTGCTAAAAGAGCGGAGGGTGGCTCGCCGCAAGGCATCTCAGTCCCAAGTTCCTGTGAGCAGGTCTGTGTCTCCAGTTCATATTACACGGCTCTTGAACAGCCCCATGATTATCCGGAGGACATGCATTTGGGTCATTCCAGGGTTTCTCCCTCATGCAACATTCCCTCTCATCATTCCCACTTTTGCTACACTTGTTCTGAGCTCTCTGTAAACAGTTCTCCCCACCCAGCTACAGGATGGCTGTGATGGAGAAAATTAGAGCTCCTGCTACTAATGCCATCCTAGCTGTTCCAGTCACTCCATTCTGAGAAGGTCACCAGCATCTGATCCAGGCCATGATCAGTTCTGGCACTGCAGGCAACTTCCTGGCTCTATCCTTGGCTATCTTGGGATCCCTACCCAACTTCTTCCAAATCCCTTGGTAGTTACATCATTGAATGGCAAACCTCTGGAACTGGACAGAGTAACAGAGGCCACTCAGTCCCTTTGACTTACCACCCATCAACACTAGCAGGAGGAGACTATCTGATTGACTCCTCCCGAACATCCTGTTATCCCGGGCCACCCCTGGCTGCGCAGAAATAATCACTCGATCGACTGTTCCGGTGGCACTATTCTGAGCTGGGGTTCCACTTGCCATCTCTCCTGCCTGATTCCCTCAGCCCCTAGTTCAGAGTTTCAAGAATCTGTTGACCAGTCTCGAGTCCCCAGTTCCTATAATTAGTTAAAGGCAGTGTTCAGCAAGTCCCGGGCCACCTCCTTACCACCTCACCACCCCTACGATTGTGCCATTGAACTATTCCCTGTATCCTTCCCTCCCAGGGGTAGGATCTTCTCCTTGTCCTCCCCCAAGCACACATCAATGGATACCTACATTAAGGAATCCCTGGAAGCTGGGATCATCCATGCCTAGACTTCCCCGGCTGGGGCAGGCTTCTTCTTTGTTGGGAAATTAGGCCATATATTGATTACTGTGGTCTCAACAAATGTACAGTTCGGAATCGATACTCTGTTTCTTTCATGGCCGCTGCTTTCAAGCCACTACAAGGGCCTTCCATTTTTAATAAATTAGATTTACGCAACACTTACCATCTCGTGCGGATCCAACATGGAGATGAATTGAAGACGGCCTTCAACACCCCCACAGGCCAATGTGACTAATTGTCCTTTACTTACACTCTTTTAGAGTAAAACACAAATTAAGATATTTCATAATGAAACCTGAAAGTTTCCTTCCCTCCAGTGACAGTCCATGTAACCAAAAGTTAGAAGGTTCAGAAAGGTCATGAAGGTCGGTTGCAACAGTTGCACTGCTCCATCCGCGTCTGGTGTAGACACAGTGAAAGTCTTATGAGTTTGGAACAACATGGTGAGTAAACAACAGATTTTTCATTTTTTTCACAACCAAATCGCAAGTCTCTGTGTCCACCTACGTATACAAACAAAAAAGAAGAAAAAAAATTCAGCCAAGAAGGGCTGCTTTTTCCTTTACTTGCAGAGTTCATCACTTTCTCCAAAGTGTTTTTTCCTGCTATGAGAAAAATTATTGAAATTAGATACAGTATGCAAACAAATCAATCAATATCTTAAATAACAAGAGCACAAATTTTATTAAACCGTCTCACTTCATAATAAGTATATTAAAGAACCTCACCTCAAACATGTATGTGTTCCTTTGGAATTGACCTGGTATTGGCTGGTGTGGATCTGTAATATAACTTTACAGATGGAAAAATCTCTCAGACATAATTGATAAAGTACAGCAGATATAAACTGGCCTTAAGAAAAATCAGCACTTACAGTGGTCCTGTGACACGATTACATCTCCAAACTGTTGGGAAAAGTCATTATAAACATCTTTCCTAAACAAAAGACAATGATAGACATCAACATCTGGATTAAAGGAAAATAAAAGCTTACACAAGCATACAGTAACAAAAATTGACATTTTGAGCAAGCAACAGGAGTCAGGACCAGTAAATGCAACAGAACAAAGATACAAATAAGCTTGACATAATGAGAAATACTACTAAATAATCATCATAAATAAGTTAAAAATCTCTTTACGTTATTTAACAGATGTATTTTTCTTTTGCTGTTTGATTAATGACAGGGACAGCAGGAAAGCTGCTTTAACTTTAAAACCGAATACATGGATCCAATATATTGACTTAAATCTAATTTACTCCCCAAATTTTACATTCTTTTAAGTTATAAGTCACTGTGTTATGTTAAAGCGACATACTGTATTTTGTGTATATATTCGACTATTTAAATGGCAGAAGACAATGCTGACACGTGGGTTTCGTGCAAGTGCTTCGGGTGCACGAGCACAGAAAGCCGTTGTGCGATTAACAATTTCAGTTCTGTTTCACTGCTAATGGCACTTTTAAAATATCAAGCTCTTCATTTTTTTTTGATCACTCTAACGTGTCCATTTTTTTGATCACTCTAACATTTTTTTGATCACTCTAACGTGTCGATCAGAAAATTCTCAAACCCAACCTCGATGGCCTCAGTGATTACATGGTTTTCACTGAATGCAAAATTATTGATTTGATGTGTAGTAAATAGTTTAAATGAAACCAACAAAACTTTTTTTAAAAAAGTTTTATTGCCAATTAAGAAAATAATTTACTTAAGCACAATAACAAGACAGAAATTTTAATAATTTAAGTTGGATCAAGTATAAAGTGTGCTTTAGAGTAATGACAAGGCAGTTGCAATTCTTGCAGTGAACTCTCCTGATACACAGGAGAAGCCTTTGGCATCTAATATTCCAAGGTCTAGAACTGTCACACCCCTTTAGTGGGAACTGGAAAGGGTTGTGCAAGAGGTTCTAGTCCATGAGCCTGTCGTCACTCAATCTGCCCAGGCCCAGGTCTTTTCAGTGTAAATAAATAAATAAATAAATATATATATATATATATATATATAGTTATATAGTTATATATATATAGTTGAGAGTAATTTCTGGTGTGGGTTCTGTGGGGTCCGTTTCTGTGAAAGCCAGGTGAGTTTGTTAAGTGTGGAAACGTCAAAGCCACACAATAAATTAATATTAATAATTGTCTCTTCTTCTTTCAGTGGAAGATCAATGCTCAGAGAATTACATGGGCACTCAGGAGATATCGAGGATCGTAGGAGAATTCAGATCACGGATAATGCCATGAGCGTTCTGGAGGCAGGAGAACAAAGACACACAGGACGTTACTGTAGGTGTTTCTTCGAAGACAAGGTTAACTGGAGACAAGATTGTGAGGTTGATTCCTGTTGGAGGCTTGACAGTGAACTGGTGCATGAGTGAGTGTTATATAGTGCCATGGTGATGGGGATCAGGTGCTGGTGATTAATACTCAGGGGAGTGTGAGGATTGATGATTGGCTGGGACTGGGTCTGCCTGGTCCCTGACACTCCCCCCCCCCTCCCTCCAGGGTCCATGCCAGTGGATCTCCTTAACCGTGTAGATGGGTTCAGCGTAGATGGGCGGCAATGGGGGTTCGTCATCAGGGACCGGGTCTGCAGAGGGAACAGAAACAGGTAAAGGCTCTCCAGACAATGGAAAGAGTGGAGGTTTGGAACCAAGAATGCATTGAAACTGAGTTAAATTAGTCGATCTTTGTCTGAGGGAATTTTGGGCATATTCGGCCCAGACTAAATACCTGTTCCATAGGTTTCGGTTTCGGTGGCAAAAAGTCCTGAGGAAGCGGCTGATGTCCTGGATCTTACGTTGTGTTTGCCTGTTTGCCTGAGGATGATAATTGGAAGTAAGACTGACTGTGACGTTGAGCAGAGCAAGGAAGGACTTCCAAACCCTCAAAATGAATTGAGGCCCCCTGTCAGAAACAATGTCTTCTGGAATGCCAAAATTATGAAATACATGATTAAACCGAAGTTTATGTTGGTCATTACACATCTTTGGATGAATTCCTTGACATCCTCCTGTATCCTTGGCCACCAGTACTTCCTTTGAAGAGTTGACAGTGTTTTATTTACTCTTGGATGACCAGTTCCCACTGAGGAATGAACATTGGAGATGAGGGGCAAACGGTGATCCTCCGACACATAGATTTTCCCTACCGGGCACATTGGCTGAATGGGTTGGTTTCAGGATTGTTCATTCGTTGAGATCCCACTGAATTGGGTTAACAAATAGTTTGGTGGGCAAGATGGTTTCTGACTCTTCCAGGATTTCCTCTACAGTATGAAAGCGGGATAAGGTGTTGGCTCTTGTGTTCTTGGAACCAGAATGGTGGGATATTTGGAAATGGAACCGGGTAAAGAATAGAGCCCACCTAGCCTGGTGAGGGTTGAGTCTTTTAGCTTCTTTTAGGTACTGAAGGTTCTAGTGATCCGTGAGTACCAGGAAAGGCTGCCGGGCTCCCTCCAGCCAGTGCCTCCATTCCTCGAGGGCCAGCTTCACTCCCAGTAATTCTCGATTGCCAATGTCATAGTTTCTTTCAGCGGAGGATTGTTTCTTGGAAAAGAAAGCGCAAGGCATGGGTTTTGCAGCTTGCTCAGAATATTGGGATAGGATGTCTCCCACTCCCATAGTGGAGGCATCCAATTCCACAATTAACTTCCTTTCCGGATCTGGGTGCTGTAGTAAAGGGGCCCTTGTGAAGGCGGTCTTTAGTGCTTGGAAGGCTTGTTCTGCTTCCGGAGTCCATTGGAGTATCTTGGGTTTACCTTTTAGTAATGATGTCAATGGTGTTGGTGATCATACTGTACTGGTCGATGAACCGTCGATAGAAGTTTGCAAAGCCCAAGAACCTCTGGAGTTCTTTTACTGATTTGGGAAGTCATAGCTTCTTTCTTACGGTAATCCATCTTTACCCCTCTTGCACTGATCTGATAGCCTAGGAACTCCACGGAGGACTGGTGAAAGACAAATTTTTCTGCTTTTACAAACAAGGAGAATTCTCAGAGTCGATGGAGCACTTGGGCAACGTGCTGCTGATGTTCCTTTTCATTGCGAGAGTAAATGAGTATGTTGTCGATGTAAACGAGGCGAACCGATTCAGGAACTCTCAAAGGACCTCATCCATGAAGCTCTGAAATACAGAAGGGGCATTAACAAGACCATATGGCATGAATGATGGGTGATTCATCTCCCTCTCGTATTCTGATCAGATTGTATGCACTCCTTAGATCTAACTCGGTGAAGATGCGAGCGTCACAGAGTTGTTCTAGGGAGGATGGAATCAAGGGAAGTGGGTAGCTAATTTTCACAGTTATTTTGTTTAAGGGCCTGTAATTTATGTAAGGTCGTAACCCACTATCTTTCTTAGGGACAAAGAAAAAGCTGGCTGCAGCTGGTGAGGTAGATGGTCTAATGTACCCCTGTTTCAAGGTCTCTTCAACATACTCATGCATAGCCGTCTGTTCTGGGATGGACAGGGAGTATATTCTGCCCTTCGGAATGGGCTCTCCAGGTATGAGGTCTATAGCGCAATCCCAAGGTCGATGCGGGGGTAGCTTGGCTGCTGCGATCGGATTGAAGACATCTGAATGTGGGATTGAAGGAGGCATAGCATGAAGGGACACTGGTAGATACATTTTTTTCAATAGATATGGAGTTAATAACCATGGAATCAGGTTTGTCACAATGAGAATGTACATGATTTAATTTAATGCAATCGCAGCTGCAGTTTAGAATCTCTCCGGTGGCCCAGTCTAGTGAGGGTTGGTGCTGGATCAACCACAGACGTCCCAAGATTATATCGGCCTGGCTGTTCTCAAGAATAAATGGGGTGAAAAACAGGTGATGGGTATTCTGCACACCGAGAGTGACGGGTGCGATTTGTGAGATCACATACCCTTGGTTGATCATCTCGCCTGTCACTGCGTAGATGGAGTATTGTTTCTGGGTTCTGGTCTTTCGGAGGTTGTGGGCTTTGGCGAGTTTCCCCGAGATGAAGTTGCCGGCCGATCCGGAGTCCACGATTGCCGTGGCTGAAACGAGTTACTCAGAGTTACACAGATAGTTAATGGGGTGGACACAGAGGGTTTAGGAAGGACTGAACACACCATTAGACACGGGGGATGAGATGGGCAAGTGCGTATGAAGTAATTTTCCTTTCCACAGTAAAGGCATAAACTGTTGTCTCGTCTGCTATTTCGTTCTGCAGATGTCAATCTCTTGATTTCCACCTCCATCCATTCTGGCATATGTTTCTTGATAACATGATTTGGATCTTAAGTGAACTCGCTGGGCTTGCTGCATGAATTTCTCTAACCCCATATTGTCATTGTGGCGAGCTGTAATGCGGGATTCAGCCCTTCTCTGTACACCGTCAGTAAGGCTTTCTCGCTGCGGCCAGGGTTCTGAATTAATAATTATATTATAAGCATTTATATTTATCCAATAGAATTATTTTTAATTCTTGTTCTGTTCTGATAAATTTGTTAAATTTAAAGGATTTGTTGTAAAGTGAGGGGAACTAAACATATCCTGTTGGTACATTATAACATTATTAGGCCTGCCGTTATTATTTCTAAAATCCAACTTATACATGACTTATATTTTTTCCTCTCACAAAAGTAATTTATTTTAAGCAAACAAAAATTATAAATTATATTATAAAAAATATATATATAAAAAAGAAAATCTAATTATATTGTCAGTTTTATGCTAACATGATATCAAGGTCTTCGGATACTATATTAGATACAAGTTAATTTAGGGTATTTAACATGCACTGTGACATTTTACCATTTCAACTTATAAACTCCTTGTGATTTTAAAGGCAGTTTAATAGTATTGAAATTCAAGTTGAATCTAGAATAAAAAAGATTTTAATTGCTTAAATTATTTCTATGAATAAATAATATGTTATCATGACTTTTTCACTATTTTTACGAGCTGTATTTGTAACAAAGGCAGCAGATAACTGAGCAAACACATATGCGCAACTCCGGTGCAGACAGATGTGCTTAAACACAACCAGAGTGCATGCAATAAACAGTGAGCAAGCGTCGGTTATGGGCAGAACTGTGCAAGAAAGAAAATGAATGCAACACGTGGGTGTCACGAGTCCGGACCCGTTGTTCCTCCCTCTCACCACCAGAGGGCGCCACTTCCATTCCCCCGGACTCATTACCTTCACTCTGCACAGCTGTGTCACCCACTCACAAACTTACATGCACGCCTGGTTACATTGGACACACCTGTCACATACTCACACACACAGCGGTTCCTCCTTTGTCAATGAGTATATATTCTCCACCGTCACATCACTCTTTCTAGCTGGATTAATGTTATTTGTTAATTGCATAAGGTTAATCGTGCGTTGCGTGTCTGCTGCTTCTGCATGTGTCCCTGTGAATCGTTTCTGCCTTGTTGGCCTTTTTTGTTCTCATTAAAAGAATATTTCCCTGCATTTGGACCCAGACCCATTCTTCCATGGCGCCGTCTCTACTGCACCGTGACAGTGGGGCTGTGCAGATGAGAGTATTCATGCCATTCATGGATAGAATATTGTTAAACTGTGTGCATTGACGCCATATAAGCCACACACACACGCATATATTATAAAGCCAACTACAAGATTGTTTGACCAAGCCTACTCAACTGTTCATTATATAACCTTAATTCAGCAATTGGTCTAGGTTCCTATGTCCTGACCGGCACCCAAGAGTGATTACCAAACAAAATAAGACTTGGAAATAGAACTCAATATACAGTCCTTCTAAGTCTCACTAACATTGGTCCTAAGTGTAGCCATAAGTGGTGATGTGAAAGCCATGTTCCACTAGGTCCGTCTGCTCCCTGAAGATCGCCCCCTTCTAAGATTTGTCTGGAGAGACATGGAAAGAGACCAAAATCCATCTGTGTCTGAGTGGCAGGTTTTACCTTTTGGTATGACGTGTAGTGCGTACTGTGCCACTTACGCCATGCAGCACCATGTAATCAGTCCCAGCCAGCCAGAGAATGATGGTTTTCCATTGAGAAATGCCTCTTTGTTGAATTGTCTGATTATATTACGAATTGCACCTAAACAACTGCACTCAATGCCCAGACTGGAGCTCTTTGCTTCCCTCATAGGAGCCCAACACAGTAGATTGGCAGGGTAAGCTCTCGTTCTAACAATCAGTCGAACTACCCTCTGGACCGACTCAACCACGGTCTTGTCCTGGTTAAACTCTGAGTCATGTCGATTTAAGGTTTTTATTGGCACTTGAGTGGCATAAATTCAGGAGCGCACTGATTGACTTTCATGGCGATATGTTGACTCAGTGAAAAAAAAACCTGCTGATGACCCCACCAGAGGCAAGAAGTTAGAAGAACTAGCTGTGCCAAACTGATGGAGCCATCGGCCACCCTTTCTTCTTCAAAGCCCAGACAAATGGCTGACCCCACCAACAACAGTAATAGACGCATGTCACAAAGAACTTCACAAGTCTATATTCTGTGGAGTCGCTACAACCATACCTGACAAGTACCAGATGTGCATCTATACAACACTTGGAGGGAACTTTTAGAGGAAACCACACAGAAGCTTCAAGGGGCGGCAAGTAACAGCAGAGCTCTTAGCGCTGATGACTACAGTACTGTCGAGATTCTTATCCTAAGAAGGGCACAACAGGATAGTTTCACAGAGAAGTTAAGCCTACTACGAAATGGGAAAATATTTCAACGTAATAGCCTTCTACTAACACTGTCTCCAGAGCTGGACAAGACAGATGAACTCATTAAGGTTGTTGGCAGATTGAAATGATCTTAAGACTTAGACCCATTTGCTGTGCATCCCATTATTTTGGATAAACACCATCCCACAACTAAGATTTTGATCCAAGACTATGATTCTTAACTCAGCCACTCCAGCCCTGAGAGACTGTTTGCAGAGATCTGCTGCAAGTTTTGGATCTTATGAGGTCTAGAGGCAATTCGACGATATCAGCATACCGGCACATATTGTAGAGGAAGGAATTCAAGCCCTCAAATTCCAAAGATGGCAGACTATAGCACACCTATGCCTTTATAAGCCAGAATTTTACTTGATGGGGATTGACTGTTTCATTGACTGAACCCTTTCCAGTCAAGGTGGGCAGGCACACCGAGAAGAGGTGGGGAATCATATTTAAATGCCTTACAACCAGATGTGTACATCTAGAGAACCTCACCAGTATGAATGCAGACTCTTTCTTAATGGTCTTGAGGCTGAGTTGTTCTCCAACCAGGGAACAAATATCCGGGAGGAGAAAGAGACATACGAGAGGCTCTTGCGGAACTGTCCCCAAAACTCCAAACATAAGATACATTTTCACTTCAACACAACTGGGGCACCCCACTTTGGCGGAATGTGGGAAAGGGAAATTCGCTCTGTGAAAACAGCACTTTACAGAGTAGTAGAGGTCAAGCTATTACTAGTGGTAGTAGTCAAGCTGTCACGGAGGAAGTGCTCAATACTGTTCTCCTGGAAGTAGAAGGCATGGTTCAGTTCACAAACTACATTGTGTGCACTCTGTTGATTATAATGAGAGAACTTGAGTTTAAACGTGAAGACGTTTAATTAATCAGTCCAGTTTCTTGTTTTAATTAGGCCTAAATAATTGGAGCAAAATTATACAGTGCCTCACGATGACATGGGATGTTGGGCGATGGTGGAGACGAGGGAGCTAGGTGCCAAGGCAGAGCTGATGGGTCGAAGGACCGAGGTGGAGTCCAGGGCTTGGAGGCTGGAGGTGGAGACAGGGGACCCTCACGCCAAGGCAGAGCTGGAGACTGGAAGTCCCCTACGAATCATCGCACCCAGATGCCGCTGATTGAGGGTGAGCTGCGGAACTGACCGGCACCAGCAGAGATGGGGTTGAGGAACTGGCTGGTTTGAGAGGAAGGCTGGGAGGGAACACAGATGGACTTGGGCTGGGCAGAACCAGTGGAGACGCAGGAGATTCAGGGCTGGGTGTAACCAGGAATTGGGTGTAACGGGGAATTGGGTAATGCCTCACCAAACAAATCAATTAAATCCATCTGGAAAGCATCTATAAATTCCTCAAAATATAATCCAGAAACCAGATGCAGCTCACCCTCAGTGACGGAAAGTTGGGCGGAGCTTCCCTCCAAGCCCCCGATCTCCACCAAAACTCCACCAAAACATGAAAATAAAGAAAACTTTTTGAATGAGAAGGTGTGTCCAAACTTATGGTCTATACTGTATTTACAGTATATACACAAGTTAAATATCACCAAGGGTAAAATAATATCATTTATTTTTCTGCCACCCATCTCGTTAAAATGCAGACTCTTTAAACTCTTTCCAGGTCATCTCTTTCTGCATGCCAGTTGGTAAATGGAAAAGACTTTAGAGGGGCAATGAACATATTTCTCTGTTATGCCAGGAAAGCCTGTGTGTAAGTGAGGACTGTTTGGGCCCTGCTTCAGATCTATTTTACAAAATCTGCACAAGCAATCGACATGATCAGTTTCAGGCCTTTTGCACCCAATATTGAATGCCATCATTTTATGAATTTAAGACTTTGTGCTCAGATTTATAACTTTAAGACATTACTATGTGTAAAGGAAAATAAAGACATTAAGACTTTAAAACCTGCAGGAATCTTTTGTGTATGATGTTGTTCATGTGTTAAATATTCCCCTGTATCTGACTGAGGATCTGCTTGAGTCCCAGGAAAAGATGACAGCAAGGACACAAGCAGTGAAGAAACAGTGCTCTCTACAAGAACACAGCAATATTACAAAAATAAACAATTATATTACAGACACAAATAAACGCACGAATACATGTATACACAACCCCCCATATAATAAATATATATATATTATTATATATTGTGACGGGGTGAAGAAGCACACGACAAGAGGATCAAGGTGAGTTCCCCGAAGGGTGGATTTTATTGACCAACGTGAGGGGAAAATAGTCAGCGTAAGGGGTTTCCGGTGCTCGTTGCTCGTCCTTCTCTCCCTTTCTCTCTCTCTCGGTGCGCAGTGCTGTGTGGGTCCGTGTAGTCTGTGTCTGTTGAGGGCTGGCGTCAACACGCTGCTTTCTGGAGGAGAACAGAGAAACATTAGCCGTAATGAGCCATTTCCAGCATTGCCCTGACCCTGTGGAGAAGTGGGGAGATTGAGCGAGGGCGGGGAGTGGAGCCTGACAGACCTGCGAAAGCTGACCATATCCTCGAGAGACCATTGGCGTTCGCGTTGGCCGTACCTGCCTGGTGTTGCATGGTGAAGTGGAAGTCCTGGAGCGCGAGGAACCACCGAGTCACCCTGGCATTGGTGTCCCTCACCCGGGCCATCCACTGCAGAGGTGCGTGGTCCGTAATCAGGGTGAACCTAGTGGCCTAGGAGGTAATAGCGGAGCTTCAGGACTAGCCACTTGACAGCCAGTGCCTCCTTCTCGACAGTCGCATACCGTCGCTCCGCTGAGGTCAGCTTTCGACTGATATAGATTACCGGGTGTTCCTCACAGTACGTTTGCATCCGTTTGCAACAGGAATGGGCGATTGAAGTCGGGGGCTCTGAGCACTGGCTCGGATGCGTGGGCGGCCTTTACCCGCTAGAACGTGCTCTCCATCTCCGGGTTCCACAGGACCTTCTCTGGTTGCCCCTTCCTGGTCAGGTCTGTCAGGGGAGAGGCTAAGGAGGAGAAGTTAGGGATAAAACAGATGTAATATACCGCCAACCCCAAAAAGGCCCATACCTGTGGTTTGGTGGTGGCCCGTACCTTGGCTTCGGTGACAGGTGACACTTACGGGGGTTGGCGGTCAGCCCCGCCCGGCAGAGTTCTGACAGCATCTTCCAAACTCCGAGACATCATTCAAGCGGCGGAAGTCATTGCAGAAGTGGAAGGTGCTGTCGGGCTTCAGAACCATGATGATGGGGCTGGACCAGGGGCTGCATGGTGGATCAATATTCCCTAACCTCAGCATCTCCTGTACCTCTTCCTCGATGGTGTGTCGCCGAGCCTCCGGAACATGATAGGGCCGCTGCCGGACGATCACTCCGGGTCTGTGCCGATAACGTGCTTGAGTATGTGGGTCCACCCTGGCTGGGGAGAGAACACATTGGTGAACTGACTGACCAGGTGTTGCAGCTCCGACTTTTGGGCGGCTGAGAGGTGGGGGTCCATGTCCACAGCCACGGGAGGTCACTGAGCGAGGGCTGCAAACTGGGTCCTGGTCCCGACCCAGTGCTTCAGAAGATTCACATGGTATATTTTGGTCTTCTCTCCGACTTCCAGACTGCCGGACTAGGTGGGTGACAGGGCCAATCCTTTCCGTGACGGTGTAGGGACCTTGCCAGCTGGCCTAGAATTTGCAAGCGGCGGTGGGGACTAGGACCATGATGTGGTCTCCTTGCTGAAACTCCTGTGGCTGGGCCGCCCTGTTGTAATGCAGTTGCTGGGCTTGTTGGGCCTTTGCAATGTGCTCCCAGACGTTGGGCATGACCCTGTCGATCCTCTCCCACATCCGCGGACATGCTCTATTGTAGACCAGTGGATGGCTGGCTGTTGTTCCCAGGCTTTTCTGGCGACGTCAAGCAGGCCGCGGGGCTGTCGGCCTAAGAGGAGCTCAAAGGGGATTAAGCCGGTGGAAGCCTGGGGTACCTCCCGGATGCCGAACAGGACATAGGGCAGCATCTTGTCCCAGTCGGGCTTGTCTGCAGCAACCACTCGACGCAGCATCTGCTTGAGCGTTTGGTTAAAATGCTCGACCAGGCCGTCCATTTGCAGGTGATACATGGTGGTGTGGAGCTGTTTAATTTGGAGGAGCTTGCAGAGGTCAGCCATCACCTGGGACATGAAAGGGGTGCCTTTGTCAGTCTGTATCTGGGATGGTAGGCGGACCCGACTACTCAGCAGAAAGAGCTCCTGGGCGATGGCTTTCGTGGTGGCTTTGCGGAGGGGGATGGCATCAGGGTAGTGGGTGGTGTAGTCTAGGATGACCAGGATGTGTCCGTGTCCCCAGACAGACTTCAGCAGCGGCCCCACTAGGTCCATTCCGATCCGCTCGAAGGGCACCTCAAATAATGGGCAGTGGAATCAGTGGGCTGGGGGAGGGGTGCGTGGAGACGTCCATTGACAGGTGGGACAGGCCTGACAGAAGCGTTTGATTTCTGCCTCCAGGTGTGGAAGATTTTTAGTAGTAAGGTTTTAATTAATCAAGTATATAATCAATGTGAATCTAGCCATTTTTTTTTAAAGTTATTATTCTATTAAAAGCTAATAGAAAGTTGCCTACGCCCCGGAATGTACCAAACTGATAAGAAACACAGGGTCAGATATACATTGAGGGCCTGCGTAAATCAAGCAGAGGGCCTCTCCTCTAGGGATGTATGAAATGTGTAGACTAAAGATAAAGTTGTTGACTTTTTCCTTATATACACTATATGGGGTGGTTCCACATAGTCAACAACTTTATCTTTAGTCTACACATTTCATACATCCCTAGAGGAGAGGCCCTCTGCTTGATTTACGCAGGCCCTCAATGTATATCTGACCCTGTGTTTCTTATCAGTTTGGTACATACCAGGGCGTAGGCAACTTTCTATTAGCTTTTAATAGAATAATAACTTAAAACAAAAATGGCTAGATTCACATTGATTATATACTTGATTAATTAGGCCAGGCCAGTGGAAACAGTCGCGTATGCGCTGGACTGTGTTCTGGGCCCCAAGGTGGCCGGCCATGGGATGGACTACCAGCAAGGTCTTTTCCTTCCCCTTTGCTGCGCGACACAGTAAAGCAGGCTGTTTTTCACCATGAAGTGAGGTGTTGGATGTGGTTCCGGTTGGAGCTCCTTCCCATCAGCGACCCTCGCTTTGGCCCAGCAGTGTTTGAGGCGGTCATCCTCGTGCTGCTCCCTGGCAAAGGCCCCAGCCCCAGTCACCTGCTGGAAGAGGTCATAGTAGAGGTTAGGGTTATGATTAGACAACTCACCCTCTCTGGGGCTGCCCGAAGCCAGCAGCACGGGGCACCGTCGGGGCTTCTTGGTCGTCCGACACTGTGGGTGGTTCCTGGCGGGGCTGACAGGCTGGCTAGCGGAGGCAAACAGGCGGTCAAATCCTGGCCAATCCCTGCAGTGGAGGACCGGAACTGGCAGACCCTTGACGGTCCTGACTTCTACCGGCCAGGCGCCAGGGGGCGCAGTGATAGTGTGACGTGCCGCGCCGGTGCTTCCCTTGTATCACCATGGACGCAGGTGATGGGCAGTCTGGCTTTGGGTTCAGGCCGTGGAGGAAGGACAGTCGGCCGGACGAGGGTGATCGTGCTGCCAGAATCAAGGAGGGCAAGGACCGGTCGGCCATTTATCTTCACTTCTGCCTGTGGGGCCTGCTTCAGAGTTTCCACGTGTATGGCACAGCCTGCCAGCCAATCCCGTTCAGGGGGTTGGGAAGCTTCGGTGGGCATAGGCTCATCCTGTGGCCCGGGAACCGCCGGCTCTTGCCAGCACATGCGGTTCTCTCCCTCCGAGCGGACAGGAGAAACGCGCATCCCCTTCCTCAGTGAACTATTGAATGTGGTTACCCGCATGGTGGATAAACTACCCCCCCCCCCCCGTGAGCTGCTACCCTTCTTCATGGCCTAAAGTGTCGATTCGTGTCTAATCTCGCCAAATTTACTTCATGGTTCTTAACGAGAAAGCCTCTCGTCCTCAATCCCCAAGGGACGGCACAAGAGGCTGACAAAGATGGCCAGTTTATAACGGCGCACACAGCTGCCGCGTTCTTGCTAGCGGCGTGGCCCAATGTTTATCTTGTTGGATTAAATCCTGCCGTGGATACGTTTCAGGATTATACACAATGAAACGCAGCGACTTTGACGCATGAGCTTCCCTTCCTGTTTGTCAGGGACTGTGCCCTCCACTAGAAAGTGCTGTTGGACTGCTAATGCACATCCAACCCTCTCATTGCAGTCCCCACGCTCTAACACTGACTGCCTCGCAACATCTTTGGATTGAGCTATCACTTGAGCGCCCCCTCAGACACTCTGCACAATCCAGCCTTCAGAGTTGAGGGACGGCACAAGAGGCTCACTAAGACAGCCTGTTTATGACGGCTCACACAGCTGCGGTAATTACGTTAGGGGCGTGTTCCGATGTTCATTTTGTTGGATTTAATTCTGCCGTGGATACGCTTCAGGATTAGACACAACGAAATGTAGTGACTTTTTACACATGCTTAATGCATGTGGGAACGCTGCAGGCGGAGGCTTTGAAACCAGCCTGGGCTTATGCACGAATTTCTAGAACGCTGCAGGCGGAGGCTTGGAAAGCACTATGTTTTATGGGCCTTAGGGTAGCGCTTGCCTGGCATTTTCATTATGAGCGTTACCCACAATTCGTCACGGATACACCATTCAGTTCAGAAAGGCCTGCCTTTTTGCCGTGGAAATCTCCCATGATTGTTAACCAATCGTGGTGCTGCGGCAGGAGCATCTCTGCGGGCTATAAAAGTAGACCCCTCTCAGATTCTCTTTAGAGGGCAAAGCGTATCAATACTGTGTTCTTCTTTCGGCTTAGCCTTGGCTTATAGAGTGTTTTTGAAACGCATGAACGCAGTTCTGGCCCTGTTGCGGCTCCAGGACGTTCGTGTATTGAATTGCCTGGACGATTGGCTGGTGTTAAACACAATCACAGACTCGAGCACACTCCCATCGGGATCTTGTGCTTAATCATCCAAACAGCCTTGGCTTATGCACAAATTTCTAGAAGAGTGTTTTAATTCCCTCTCAGCGGATAACCTTCTGGAATAAACTTGGACTCTCGTGCGATGACAGCAAGACTATCTCTCCCGTGCACTCAGTCTGTTGCGTCATGCGTGCATCACTTCAAAGTGGGTCGCACAGTGACGGTGAGTTTGTGCCTCAGACTTTTAAGTCTAATGGCAGCGGCATCCCCTGCAATCCGACTGGGCTTACTTCATATGCACCCCTTTCAGTGGTGGACGACACCACTTGGTCTTGGTCTTCTTGGTCTCAAAACAGATTTCTGTCGATCCGAGCGGTTCATGTCCCCGGATGTTTGAACTTCGGAGTGGATTTGCTATCCAGACAGACTATGGAGCAGGGGGAATGGAAGTTGCACCCCCAAACGGTGAGCCTTTTATGGCATCCGCTGGTCTCTTGTTTTATACAAGGTGCGCGACGGCTGAGGCCTTTCCGCCCTGTGCGAATTCCTTCATGGGATTGTGGTGTATTTTGCCGGTTCTCCCAAGGATCAAACTCAGTCAGGGATTTTTCTCTCAGAAGAAAAGACTTTATTTTAAGCAAAACAAAGTCGAGAGCTCGTTGCAAGGAGTTCTGTCGAAATGCTAGGTTGCATCTCATTATATACCGTATACAG
Organism: Carassius gibelio; assembly: GCF_023724105.1. Taxonomy (NCBI): domain Eukaryota; kingdom Metazoa; phylum Chordata; class Actinopteri; order Cypriniformes; family Cyprinidae; genus Carassius; species Carassius gibelio. Next base: position 23,041,339 of record NC_068391.1, read on the forward strand.
GGCGTTTCCAAATAGTCAAACTTTTCCTTATGCATGCAATTTTGATCCCTCCCTAGGGAGGAGGGCCCCTACTTGTTTTTGTATAACGAAAGGCCGTTTCTGGCCATATGTTTCTCATCAGTTCTGTAAATTCCAGGGTGTAGGCAACTTTCTCTCCATTACCTATAGGATTATAATGGAAAAACAACTAGCAACAAAAATGGCTTGATTCACATTGATTATTCTTGATTGATTAAAATCTTACTAATAAAAATCTTCCACATATTCTCCCCTTTGAGACTTAATAAGTCTCACATTTGATTATTCTTATCCAGAGTGCTACTCCATAATCCAGTCATAATATTTACACTACCTAGTGACTAAATAAGTCACATTGTATTATCCCCAGTGACTAGATTACGAAATTCCACTCTGAGGGACTACTGGACCAAACATCTCTCTCCTACTTTTACATGGAGTGAGTAAAAGATCCAGTCTCCCTAACCCCTCTTTAATAGTAGACATTGTTAAAAGCATGAATATGCAATTGGTTCAGCATTTGCCTGGTTATCACAGTTTTGTATAAAAGGCGTAAAAATACATACACATACAAATACAAATCACATCACACATTGAATATCACAAGATTATAAGAGTTGATCTTCAGCTTAGATACCTTATGTATCAATTTCCCATTATCTTGACATCTTTGAATTTAATTTGCTTAACTGTGGCTTTGACTAGTGACCTCAATATAGGAAGTATACAGTAAAATAGTAAATATCCTGTCATTAATGCCATTCCTAAAAACTTTCCCTATTTAATTATAAACTATGCTCCACATGCTCCTAACTGTAAATCAAACCAGTCTTACATTTTATTATCTTTTCCAACATTTTCTATATCTATCATTCTTAGCCTTTTCAATTTGATCAGTTCTTCATTAAATGCTCCCTTCTATAAATACAGCATTTTCCCCAAACATAACACATACTTTTCCTTCTTCAATTCACAAATCTTGAGCTTTTCTATTTTGCTCCTTTCATTCTATTTGTTGCATCCAATTGCTCTATTTTCCCTTCAAATCTTCCTACATCCATATTTCCCTTCTCATAACCTTCAAATTCTTCATCTACCATTACTTAACATGCTCTTTCCATTTTTTCTTTTCTATTTCTTGGCTCATATCTGCACCCCA
>NC_068391.1:23043015-23082633 GCF_023724105.1 Carassius gibelio
ACAAAATAAATGAATAAAGATTCACATAAATGTCACTCATTACTAGAAAGATGACAAATGTGTCACTTAAACACACAAAATGTATAAACTAAAATCCAACACCATTTTACATACACCACTTCACCCAGATTGACTCGTGTCATTCATTAAGCGCGTGCGCAAAGCACTCAAAATGGCGATTGAATTGTTAATGCAACAGATATACTCAACTACTCAATTAAAACACAAAAATAACACGCACCCTTGCACTGCCAATGCACTCAAACATCACCACAATGCTGTATAACAATACTTTTGAATGCATTTACTAAACAATAAAACGTTTGCATTTAGGACCCTCGAGTTAATTCGATTTGTATAAAACACATTAGAGCATGACAAAGTTACTCAAAACACTTCACAATTCCGTTCCTAAACCTTCCTATAGTCATGTGAACAATCAGAAGAATGTTTAAAGTGCATATTATTTTACCTGTGAATAAATAAAGAGACAGACAAAATGAGTGTCGTTCCTTTGGTGCGTCAGTTTACTTCTGAGATCGCACCCGGGAAAAAACTAGTCTCTATGGTGTGCTTCACAGGAGCGCTCAAGCGCCATCCGTTGGCGTGGCGGTGAACTGATTCTGAACTATTGGTGTTCACATTAAAAAAAATATAGGGAGGTATCAGTTTTCAATTAATTATTGAATAAACATTTTAACACCCTTTACATATACATACTCATTTTTGTGTAGACATTTAACAAAGTTACTTTTTTTTTCAGAGTGGGACAGTGATATATCATCCTTCCTTCTACTTTTGCATCTCCTATCACCCCAGGCTTCAAGAAGAAAGAAAATCCAAAGGATCAGTATTTCACAGGCTATTGACCATCTGGTGGTGTTTCACAAAGTAGGTATCTGGTACACTGGTGCCAAAATACAAGGGTCTTGCATCAGGGAGCAGCAAGGAAGCCATCAGTCACTACTTCATTGTGGTGGATAAAAAGCTCATCCCCTGTCAAGAATCCTCTTCACTGGCTGCCATTGATGAACTCTTCAAGGTTCATTTTGTTTTCAGTCTCAGTTATGATCCTCCACTCAAAAATGTGTACACTTTTCTCCAGACTACAGTGTATAAAATTGATGTTGGCACCACAAGTGAGAGCCCGAGAGTAAAGGAGCTTAGAGCTAAGTTTTTGAATGATGTTTAGATGCTATGTCTGTAAATCACTGTTTGCTACAATAGCTAAATTAATTTGGCACCTAAAACTTGTACATGATTTATATCCTAGTAAGAAATTTGGTCTGGTTTGTGATCAGGATGGTTGTTCCTTGCAATTTAAAATTTATGAAGGGTTTAGAAAACATTTAACTAGATTTCATTTGAGGGCTGTAGCATCAAGCAGTGGGACTGTATCTTTACAAAATCAACAAGCTCCAGATCTCAATGAAGCAGTATCACTTGTTGCGTCTGACACAGAGCAAAGATTACATGATGCGAGTTTGCATGAATGTTCTTCTGTTTCAAGGGATAGTTCGAGGGAAAGGTGTGCATCAATAATAGCCAAATTACAGGGCAATGGTGTTGCAAACAGTGTAATCATGTCAGTTGTTGAAAGCATGGAGGATTTTGTTAATGATTTCCATACAAGTTTAAGGGAAAATGTTTTAAATGTTGTGCCTGTTGACAGCACAAGTAGAAGTTCAGTTGAAGAAGTTTTTAATGGTTTTAACAATCCATTCTCTGATTTTAATACTGATACAAAATGGAGAAAATATTTCGGTGAGAAATGGGGGGTTGTTGAACCTATTGAAATACACTTAGGTGTCAGATACGATTGAAGAAGAAATAAAAACTCTGGTATATATGAACAGACAACAGTTAATGACACTTTCATATATATCCCTCTTCTGAAGACTTTTGAGTTCATTTTTAGGAATGATAAAGTGTGTAATCTTATCCAAGAGGAACGACAAAGTGACATGTATTGTGATTTTTGTGATGGACAGTATTACAAAAAACATCTTTTGTACTCCATCCACAGCAATGCACTTCAGATCCAAATTTACTATAAAGATTTTGAAACAGCGAACCCATTAGGATGTAAAGCAGGAGTTCATAAACTTGGCTGTTTATATTTTGTACTTCGTAACCTGCCAGCACACATTAATTCTTCCTTAATGAACATACATCTAATTTATTTGTTCCATTCTGAAGATGGAAAAAGTATGCCATGGACAAAATACTTGGCCCATTGGTTGATGATGTGAAAGTACTTGAGAAGAAGGGAATGATGGTGTCATTTTCTGAGGAGCCCATCTTTGGTACCATTTCGCAAATTACTGGTGATAACCTAGGTCTAAATAGTATTCTTGGTTATGTTGAATCTTTTTCTGCAAAACATTACTGCAGACTCTGTCTCACTGACAAGGTGTTAGCGCAGGAAGTATTTAGTGAGGATGATCCACGGATGATATTGCGTAATAGAAATCTAAATGAGGAGCATTACAAGTATCTTGCTGACAACCCCAATGAAAACTCCTGTTTTGGTGTTAAAAGAAATTCTATACTCAATACCTTGACTTACTTTAATGTATCTGAGAACTTTGTGCTGGATATTATGCATGATATCCTGGAGGGAGTTGCACAGTATGAAGTGAAACTGCTTTTTGAATATATGAGTTGCAATCTAATTTCTGGCGATTCCATTCCTCAAAGATTGTATGCCTTTAACTATGGCTTTTTAGAAAGAAATAACTGCCCAACCAAGGTCAACCTTCAACAAGCAGGAAACAACATTGGTCTCAATGCAAGTCAGACATGGTGTCTCATTAAGAACATCCCTCTCATATTTGGAGATGTAGTCCCAGTGGGAGATAAGCACTGGCATTTGATGTTGCTGCTCTTACATATTGTTAATATTATCTTTTCTCCTTGCATCTCTGAAGGAATGATAATATTTTTGAAGCATCTGATAAAAGAGCATCATCAGTTGTTTAAGGATTTGTATACTAGGAATATAATTCCAAAACACCACCTAATGATTCACTGCCCTGAATGCATCATACAAATTGGCCCATTGATTCATGTATGGACCATGAGGTATGAGGCAAAACACAGGTTTTTTAAGAAAAATTAAAATTCAAAAACCTGACAAAATTGCTTGCAAAAAAACACCAGCTAGCCATTGCCTATCACTGGGAGTCCTGTACTATCAGGGGTATTGAGTCTGGCCCTGTTTCAAATGAGCTGTTGTCTGTCCTTGAAAACTCTTGATTTTATTTCAGAGTAGCTCCAGATTGATATCTCTAGCGAGGTAATGGTCACACCGTGGGTAAAGTGTCAAGGTATTGAGTATCGCAGTGGTCTTGTTGTTTTCTTAGAGTTTGTTGATGATGCACCTGTTTTTGGAAAGATTGTTACAATTTTTATTAAGGATGGAATTAATTTTTTGGTATCGTGTATGGAATCAGAGTTTATTGAACACCTTCATGCTTTCAGTGTTGTTGAACAAGAACATTGTCTTGTACTCAAAAAACCTGAGGAATTGATGTACTACAAGCCATTTGATTTACAAATGTCCTATGGCAATGACCATCTTTTTTACATTGTCGTGGACTGTCAGTTGTAATAATTTTATGGCATTTATGGTTTCTTGCTCTGTGCTGAAATAAAGTTTTGAAACCTTGAAAGTGGTGTTTTCTTCTTAGTGATTTTCTAGTTTATTTTAGTTTTTAGTATTTAGGTTTTTTTTAGTAGGTAATGCAGAACCATAAATAACTCCCAAAAAAGTGTTCTATAAACACCAGGATGGTGTAAATTTTGACCCTTTTATAGATTGAGTATATTGTGATTTTCATTTTTTCAAAGTGTCATGTCAACACCGGAATAGTGTAGAATTTTTAACTGTGTCAGTGTTTACTACAAAGCTACACCCAGCTCTGTAACAGTGTTGTTTTTATCTGCATCGGTGTTGATATTTCACTCTCTTAGTGTTCACATTGTAACACTGTATTGGTGTTGCATGAGGCAACACTTTTGAAAGTGTTAAATTAACACTTTGTGGGTGGTTCTCATATATACACTTTCAAAGTGTTGAAAATAACTCCTATGGTGTTGTTTTCAGGATTTCAAATTTACTGTGAAACATTCATTTACAGGTTTGTGTGCTGACCTGAACAGTTCGGAAATGCACCTTTTCACAACCAGTGTGAGTTACTGTAGCCTTTCTATGATCTCTAACTAGTCTGCCCATTCTTCTCTGACCTCTGACATCAACAGCATTTTTGTCCACACAGCTGCCGCTCACTGGATTGTTTCTCTTTTTTGGACCATTTTCTCTATACCCTAGTGATGGTTGTGTGTGAAAATCCCAGTAGATCAGCAGTTTTTGTAATACTCAGTAGTAGTAGTAGCCATTTATTGTCTCTTAGTCACAAGTACCAGCAATATTACCCATCAACCTGTCCATACATACATATAGATTAGATTAGATTAGATTAGATTCATTATTGTCACTGCACACGTAAGGTACAAGGCAACGGAACACAGTTAGCATCTAACCAGAAGTGAAATAAGCAGTAAGTACAGAATATAAAAGGTCTATAATATGTACAATAACTATACAGATAAGTATTATGGGCATAATTTACAGATTTTAAATACTATCAGCATGATATACAGATAGGTTTATGTACATTGTAAAAGTGTATACACTATAGGCAGAACTATGAACAATTTACACTATAGCAATGTACATTAAAGTGTGTAGAAATAGTTCCCTTTCAGTCGGTTACGTTCGACGTTACGAATGGGATCTCGCCCGAGAGCCCAATCACCTTCGAGTGGTACAAAACGAGCCAATGGTACACAAAGTACCTTGGTCTGCGGAATTTGCATCGCGAGCTCCGCCCCGCAGAGCGGGTATATAAGGAGCAACGCGAGCAACTCGCATTCAAGCTTTCACTTCAGAGCCGAGCACATCGCTTGCTGCAATCACCGGAGTGTTTACAAGCAAGAGCTGGCGTTGGTGTGATGGCGCGATTCAGCGGTTCGTCTGGGTTTCCTGCGACAGCTCACACCCAGTTGAGTTCCCGGATGAGTTTGCTTCGAACCCTTGCTCTCAGTAGAGCTAAAGTTTTTATCTTTGAAAACTGCGCTTCTGACAGCTTTGGCTTCGGTGAAGAGGGTCGGGGACCTGCAGGCATTTTCAGTTGACGAAGCGTGCCTGGAATTCGGGCCGGCTCACTCTCACGTTATCTCGAGACCCTGGCCTGGGTACGTGCCCAAAGTTCCCACCACTCCTTTTAGGGATCAGGTGGTGAACTTGCAAGCGCTGCCCCTGGGGGAGGCAGACCCAACCCTGTTGCTGCTCTGTCCAGTACGTGCGCTCCGCACCTACGTGGACAGAACTCGGTGCCCTTAGGACCTTAGACCAGATCTTTGTCTGTTACGGAGGCCAGCAGAAGGGAAAGGCTGTCTCCAAGCAGAGGCTATCCCACTGGATAGTGGATGCTATTGTCCTGGCTTATCAGGCCCGAGACCTGCCATGCCCCCTAGGGGTGAGAGCTGACTCAACTAGGAGCGTAGCTTCCTCCTGGGCGCTGGCGCATTGCGCCTCACTAGCGGACATCTGTAGAGCTGCGGGCTGGGCGACACCTAACACATTCGCGAGATTTTATAATCTCCATGTAGAGCCTGTGTCCTCCGGAGTACTCGCCCCTTCGGGCCAGTAAGGACCTGCTCTGTGTCAATCCACTTGCTGCGCCATTCCACTCCGCGGACTGGATGCGTGCGCTATTCCCCTCAGGTGAGTTCCTCAGTCAGAACCCTGGGTTCCTCCAGCACTGTTGATGTCCAACACTTGGGTACATGCCCCTTGGTCAGCCATGTGTGGGACTAGGTGCCTCCATGTGTCATGATTCCCCTTCTGGATAATCCCACATGTGTATGTCCACAGTAAGTCTCTCCGCAGCATATGTCTTTCCCTTCGCAAGCTCCCTGCCAGCTCTGTCGTTGAAACTTCCACCCGGCGGGCTGGGTACCTCAGAGTTCTTATGTATCACCACCTTGGTAGATACCTGCCTTCTGTAAGTCCTCCCACGGGCAGGCAGCCTGCTAGCATATGTCTAGCTGGAATATGCTATCCAGTGTATTCTGTGCGAGCTATAGGCCCTCACTCGTGCTGGCCTCACGACAGCGTGCTGTCACTCACACGGGTCGCTGGAAGACAGCCATGTGGCGTTTTGTAAGGGACCCCATTCGTAACGTCGAACGTGACCGACTGAAAGGGAACGTCTTGGTTACGTATGTAACCCTCGTTCCCTGAAGGAGAGAATGGAGACGTTACGTCCCTTTGCCACATCGCTGTTCCGCTGAACGGCCGGATCACTGGCTCGGCTCCTCAGCGAAGACTTGAATGCGAATTGCTCGCGTTGCTCCTTATATACCCGCTCTTCGGGGCGGAGCTCGCGATGCAAATTCTGCAGACCAAGGTACTTTGTGTACCATTGGCTCATTTTGTACCACTCGAAGGTGATTGGGCTATCGGGCGAGATCCCATTCGTAACGTCTCCGTTCCCTCCTTCAGGGAACAAGGGTTACATACGTAACCAAGACGTTCAGTGTGCAAATGGACTACTCAGTGTTCCTGGATGAACAGACAGCAGTGCAGTTGATAACCAGTTTACTGTTTTTTGCTTGTTGTAAATAAATTAATTAATCAGTCAGATGTAGGAGACAGCTGTAGGGAAAAAGCTGTTCATGTATCTCGTGGTCCTTGTCCGGAGGCTCCTGAAGCACCTCGCGGAGGGCAGGAGGTTAAACAGTCTGTGGTCAGGGTGAGAGGAGTCTTTGAGAATGCTGCGAGCTCGACATAGACAGGATGGATAGGATCATGCGTGCTCCCTTTCTTCTTCCTGAAGTCCACAATGAGCTCACTCTTACTGGTGTTAAGGAGCAGGTTATTGTCAGTGCACCATGTGGCCAGGTGCTGTACCTCTTCTCTGTAGGCAGTCTCATCGTTGTCTGTGATGAGGCCAATCACCATGGTGTCATCTGCAAACTTAATGATGGAGTTGGATCCATGCACAGGCTTGCAGTCTTGGGTGTAAAGTAGGGATATGCCAGTATTAAATGTTCCTGTTTCAATTAATTGCTCAGGCTTTTATCACGGTAAATGGTATTATCACAGTATTGAAATTTAGTTTTAAAAAAGTGCTCATGATATAGTATTACAGGTTAAAAAACAGTTTTTCTTATAACAAAAATAACTGCACATTCCCGGAGGACTCACCATGACGCTGATGAAATTGATCAATGAGAGCGCTATCCAGAATATCGCGAGCCGGAACCCAGCATCTCTCCTCCGGACCTTAACCCTCCCAGTCTACCAGATATTGATGACCCCTACGCCGAACATCCATTAGCTGCCGTACAGTATAGGCAGGCGACCCCTCGATGAGCCTAGGAGGCGGAGGGGCAGAGGTCTGGGGCTGAAGGTGGGAGCGAAAGGCGGGTTTAATCTTAGAAACATGGAAAACCGGGTGGATCCTTCTAAACTGAGGGGGTAATTTGAGCCGAACTGACACCGGACTAAGCACCTGGGCTATGATAAACGTTCCAACAAATTTGGGTCCCAGTTTACGTGAGGGCAGTCTGAAGTTAATGTCCTTAGTAGACAACCAGACTCTCTGACCACAGACGTAAAGTGGGGGCTTAGTATTGTGACGGTCCGCCGATGCCTTGTTCCTCTCGCCAGTCCGAGTGAGGGCTTCTCTGGCGATCCTCCAAGTATGGAGGCATCTCTGAATAAACACATGCGCGGAGGGAACAACGGCATAAGATTCTTGAGAGGGGAATAGAGGTGGCTGGTAGCCTAAACAGCACTGGAAGGGAGACAAACCCATAGATGAGACCGGGAGGGAGTTATGCACATACTCTACCATGGTCAACCTGGAAATTCAGCAGACGCCACACAGCGCAGGACTCTCTCCAAATCTTGGTTTGCACGCTCGGCCTGACCATTAGTCTGCGGGTGATAACAGGAAGATAGGCTCGCAGTCGCCCCCAGCTGTCGACAGAACTCTGTCCAAAACCTAGACACAAACTGGGGACCTCTGTCAGAAACCGTAGTCGCTGTCTCCCTCGCTGACGGCAATTTGGGGAGGGGAATAAAATGGACCGCCTTTGAGAACCTGTCCACCACAGTGAGAACCACAGTCTTGCCCCTAGATGGAGGCAAGCCAGTCACAAAGTACATCGCTATGTGTGACCAGGGCCGTGAAGGGACCGACAACGGCTGAAGTAGCCCTGCAGGGGGTCGATTCGATCCCTTACCCGAAGCGCAAATTGGACAGGCCGACACAAACCGTCGAGCATCCTGAGCCATGAATGGCCACCAAAACTGCTGCTTGATTAACCTACAAGTACGAGTCGCTCCAGGGTGGCAAGCTAGACTAGAAGAGTGGCCCCACTGAAGTTGGACTGACTCAGGTACAAAGAGCAGACCCTCTGGGCATCCAGTGGGAACAGAAGCATGGCGTTGTGCCGCGCGGACCTTGGACTCCACCCCCCAGGTGACTGCAGCCACAACCTGTTCGGGATGCAAAATGGCCACCGGGAGGGTGGGACTAGCCTCAGCCTCAAAAACCTGCGACAGCGCGTCAGGTATACCATTCTTAGAGCCTGGGCGAGAACCATGTCTCAGAGCACTTCGTTGACGAGTGCCTGAAATACCGCCGGGGAGTTGGAAAGCCCAAACGGCATAACTAAGTACTCAAAGTGCCCTGTATGGGTGTTAAAGGCGGTCTTCCATTCGTCCCCCTCCCTAATCCGAACCAAGTGATAAGCACTGCGTAGGTACAACTTTGTAAAGATGGTTGTCCCCTGAAGGAGCTCGAAGGCCGATGACATCAACAGCAAAGGATAATGATTCTTTACCGTGATTTCATTCAACCCCCGATAGTCAATACAGGGGCGCAGGGAACCATCCTTCTTCTCCACGAAGAAGAACCCCGCCCCGGCTGGAGAAGATGAAGGACGGATAATGCCTGCTACCAGAGAATCATGTATATACCTCTCCATGGTCCTGAAACTTGGAACTCTGAATGGCCACAAGGTGGCAGTCGAGTTGTAGTGACGCTCACCATGCGCTCTCCCTTGCGTGAAAAGCGTTGCCCTGCCACAGGGCACGCCGCTACCACGTGACCCTCCTCACCGCAGTACAGACAGAGCTGATTATCCAGGCGACGGCGACGCTCTCTTATTGTCAGCCGTGCTCTCCCAATCTGCTCGGGCTACTCCTCTGGGAGGAGGCAGTGTTGAGACATCGTGTCACAAGCTGCAGCATACGGAACCCCAGTGACGTGTTCATGAGGAATCCCCTCTCTACGGTGCAGAGAACGGAGAGTAATCGGTCATCGACCCGAATGGCGAGATCGATAAGCCCATCCAAGCCAGGGGGCAGCTCCAGTGAATAGATCTCATCCTTCACCTGCTCAGCCAGGCCATGGAGGAAGTGATCCCAGAGAGCCTTCTCATTCCAGCCGCAGGACACGACGAGCGTGCGGAACTGAATAGAGTAACCGGACACCGACTGCTCTCTCTGCTGAAGCAGCGACAATGCTCGTGCTGCCTCAATACCGCGTGCCAAGCGGTCAAACACCTTGCGCAGCTCCCTCGAGAATGCCTCAAACGACGCACAACAGTCATGTTTGCTGTCCCACATAGCCGTTCCCCACTCTCTCGCTTGACCAACCAGGAGAGTGATGACGAACGCCACCCGGGATTGCTCCGTGGGGAAACAGGAAGGCTGGAGAGTGAAAGTCAGCGAACACTGGGACAGAAATGATCGACATGAGTCGGGCTCACCCGAGTATGGAGCAGGTGGATTGAGACGCGGTTCCGTGTGGCGAGGAGCAGGTGGGACAGACGGGGCATCCGGAACAGACGGGGCAGCTGAAGGCCTGGCCTGCAGCTGGTCAAGCCGTTCGGCTAGCCGGTTGAGCTGGAGAGCAATCTCCGAGTAGGCGCGACGAGAAGCTGCAATTTCCTCCTGCTGTCGACCCAGAAGAGAGCCTTGCTGCTGAAGAGCTTGGCGCAGCTCTGCTAAATCCATCCTTGGTGAGTAGATTCTGTCACGGGGTGCGTACTGGACAGAGGACTCAGAAGCAGAGTTAGAAAAGGAGAATCTTTATTCTCGCCACAAAACACAAAATAACATAAATAATAACGAAAAGCTCTGGCGCACACAGATCTCCGAGCTGGCCGGCACACTGCGGACCACTCGCGCTGCCGGATCTCCGAATTACGAATCCTTTGGCACAAGAACAGAAGGTGAGACTGATACTGAGAAACAGTGCAAAACATGGGCAAAGACAAAACAATCTATTCACGACCACAGACAGAAAAGCAGAGACATATAAAGTGAGTGGGGGAATGAGCGACAGGTGGGGAGAATCAGCTTGTGATCTGCACAACCCTGCCATGATTAGCGCTGATTGCCCAGACCACGAGCTACTGAACAGACAGGACAACACAGACCACAGGGGAAGCTGAGACGGCACCCTGCACCATGACACCGGTTTACCTAATTAATGCAGCCTAAAAATCCTTTAACGGATTTTGATATTAGAAGCATATTAGTGTGTTATGTGTTAGCCAAGTTAAAGAGATAGGTCTTTAATCTAGATTTAAACTGCAAGAGTGTGTCTGCCTCCCGAACAATGTTAGGTAGGTTATTCCAGAGTTTACGCGCCAAATAGGAAAAGGATCTGCCCCCGCAATTGATTTTGATATTCTAAGTATTATCAAATTGCGCGAATTTTGAGAACAAAGCAGAAGTAGAGGATTATAATGTAAAAGGAGCTCATTAAAATACTGAGGTGCTAAACCATTCAGGGCTTTATAAGTAATAAGCAATATTTTAAAATCTATACGATGTTTGATAGGGAGCCAGTGCAGTGTGGACAGGACCGGGCTAATATGGTCATACTTCCTGGTTCTAGTAAGAACTCTTGCTGCTGCATTTTGGACTAGCTGTAGTTTGTTTACCAAGCGTGCAGAACAACCACCCAATAAAGCATTACAATAATCTAACCTTGAGGTCATAAATGCATGGATTAACATTTCTGCATTTGACATTGAGAGCATAGGCCGTAATTTAAATATATTTTTGAAATGAAAAAATGCAGTTTTACAAACGCTAGAAACGTGGCTTTCTAAGGAAAGTTTGTGATCAAATAGCACACCTAGGTTCCTAACTGATGACGAAGAATTGACAGAGCAGCCATCAAGTCTTAGACAGTGTTCTAGGTTATTACAAGCAGGCCCTATAATTAGAGTTGGGGTACTCAAACTTGGACTCGGACTCGAGTCCGGACTCGAGTCCAATTTTGAATGAACTCGGACTTGTCACACACTCAGGTGAATTTGTACTCGGACTTGACACGGACTTGAACATTTTGGACTCGGAAAATATTCAGAGTACAGTCGAGTCCACGTCATGTGTAACAATAAAACCAGCATAAAATTGAAATGATAAATTAATGAATGTCTCCCCTTCTGTCATTTTACTGCACCACACCGGCAGGCAGAAGTCTCATGCTTGCAGACGAAACACACGCACCACTCACTGCATATCAATGTGGATTAGTGATGGGAAGTTCGATTCTTTTGCGCGAACGGGTTCTTTCGGACGGTTTGATTCAATAAACTGGTTGAAAAACAGTACATAATCCATTGCGATATATTTGTTATTAAATGAACTTACGTTTCGTCAGATTGCTCTTCATTCAAGCCTTCGGTTTACCCGCACTCATTACATTAGCACAAAATCAGTTCAAAATCAATCACCAAAAGAATCAGTTCGGTTCAGACGCGCTGTGAGTCATTCGGCTTCATGCTGAATCACGAATGCGCAGTATCATCAGCTCCTCGGTTCTCGAATCGGACGCGTCCGAAAGAAACGGTTTTCGGTTCAGTTTACTGATGATCTGAAAACTGATACAACCGGTTCTTGACTCGAGAACGAGAATCGCTCAAAACCCGGGTAGGAAAATCTGACAGGGTAGGATAAAATGGACACCGGCACATGCTGCAGTTCAGTATCATCAGCTGCTCTACTCGTGTTCATGTTCTGTTTACTACAAACTCAGTTTGTGAATCTGTCATCATTAACTATAAATACAGTACAGATATTTCATAAATCATCCCTTATTCATATTAAACATGGAGTCTTTAGAGTCTTAATTATTGTCCAACTTCCCTGAAAACCCCTTTGGCCCATAAATAATCTACAATATACAGATTAGAAACATGTAGCCCCTATCTTAAAAAAAAAACTTATATATATATATATATATATATATATATATATATATATATATATATATATATATATATATATATATATATATATATAATATATATATATATATATATATATATATATATATATATATATATATATATATATATAATATATATATATATATATATATATATATATATATATATATATATATATACACATATTTTTTTTATAGTTTTATCACACTTTCCGATGTTTAACAAAGTACTTGAAAAATTACACGCATGCGCAGTATCATCAGTTCATCGGTTCTCAAATCGGACTCCTCCGAAAGAAACGGTTTTCAGTTCAGTGTACTGGAGATCCGAAAACCGATGCAACCGACTACCAGAGACAGCAGCAGCAACCAACAGATGCTGCACAGCTCAGCATTGCAGGATTTGCAAGACCAGAACTGACCAAACAAGCAATGCAACTTTATGATGCAAGTTCTCCAAGACGACAAGAAATTCATAATGTCATCATTAAGGATCTCCTCATTGGCTGCACTTTACCTCTGTCAAATGTGGGGGAGAGGCATTAAATAACTGAAATGTCATCTTTAACTGGAGGACAATATAGTGTGATACAATAATAAAATAGGTTTATTTGTATTTTCATGCACTTGTAATACAATAAAACCTTTGAAAACTTTTTTGATAGGAAACTAGTTCTGTTGACATAAAATAAAAATGTTCAATGGCAATGACTAGATGTAACAGTGGTATTTTTTTATTACATTTTTATATTGCCATTGGTTTAATGGGTTGAAAGGTTAAAATATTAATAGAATGTAAAAATGTACAATACCAATTTATAATCTTTTTTAATTTAATTACTTTCTGGACTCGGGCAGACTCGACTCGGACTCTGCCTTTAAGAACTCGGACTTGAGTCCAACTCGGCCCCTTTTGGACTCGGACTCGGACTTGGACTCGATGTTTGTGGACTTGGTCTTGACTCGTACTCGACAAAGGTGGACTCGGACCCAACTCTACCTATAATTAACACCTCTGTTTTTTTTTTCAGAATTTAGCAGTAAGAAATTACTCGACATCCAGTTTTTATATCGACTATGCATTCCATTAGTTTTTCAAATTGGTGTGTTTCACCAGGCCCCGAAGAAATATAGAGCTGAGTATCATTAGCATAACAGTGAAAGCTAACACCATGTTTCCTGATGATATCTCCCAAGGGTAACATACAAAGTGTGAAGAGTAGCGGTCCTAGTACTTAGACTTGAGGTACTCCATACTGCACTTGTGATCGATATGATACATCTTCATTCACTGCTATGAACTGATGGCAGTCATATACAGTAAGTACGATTTAAACCATGCTAATGCACTTCCATTAAAGCCAACAAAGTGTTCAAGTCTATGCAAAAGAATGTCGTGGTCAATTGTGTCAAACGCAGCACTAAGATCCAATAAAACTAATAGAGAGATACAACCACGATCAGATGATAAAAGCAGATCATTTGTAACTCTAAGGAGAGCAGTCTCAGTACTATGATACGGTCTAAATCCTGACTGGAAATCCTCACATATACCATTTTTCTTTAAGAAGGAATATAATTGTGAGGATACCACCTTTTCTAGTATCTTGGACACAAAAGGGAGATTCGAGATTACGGCCCGACATTATTCAAATGTACGCACACACGCAGCTCTTTTGCCTTTTGTCAAGAATGAGTAATTTATACATGTTTTAACATAATTTATACATGACTAACGTATTAGGCAACTTGGAAGTTTGAACAAAGAAATAAAATAAGTCCTCTGTAACATCGTAACATCTCAGCACTCTATAAATAGCCCTAGGTATAGAATCATTTAGCATATAAATAGGCCAATGCACCGATAAAAACAAGTCTTTCTTTGAAAAATTAATTAAGAATTTTTTTTAATTAAGATTAAGATTTAAGATTTGCTTCGCCATAACAGCTGACATAGCTAATTAAAGAATAATGCCAACATTAGCTTATATAGCCTACTCTGTCTATATTATGCATTTAAGACTCAATTAATATTTAGTTATTATTTGAAAAACATTTACTCATCAAGATTATGTGAGGACTACGTGTTTTTGTGGAGGAAAATGATTGAAGTACAAGTCTCGCGGGCCACACGCACATTACGTCACCAATACAAACCAACCTGATTTATAATATTGTAGCCTAAATATTATGATATCGATTATCGATTAGATTCATTGAAATAAATTATTCTACTACATCTGATTCTGTCGGGAGCTGAACAATTTTGTGAAATTCGGCTCGATGTAGTAACAGCACAATGAAGTTGCGATTGTTAAGCCTGTGTTATACTTTCCTTATGAGCAATCTCGATGCAGACACGGCCAGCACTAACGCGGACTTCTTACACCGAAGTCCTCAACATCATCAACTCTGATGCTGAATAATGGACTTTTTGTTGGGATTCCTGCTAAGGACATACAAAAGTTGCAGTACATCCAAAACAGCGCGGCTAGAATCCTAATGAAAGTAAGGAAATTTGTACATATCACTCCATTGGCTCCCTGTTTCTACCCGGATTGAATACAAAATCATTTTGTTAACTCACAAATGTATTTTTGGCCAGGCACCATCATATCTCAAAGATTTGATCAATTTGCAACTTTCAAATCGTACCCTCAGATCATCAGGAAGCATGCTCCTTCAAGTTCCTTTCACCAAGCTTTGTACTATGGGGGGTCGAGCTTTTTGCTCTGCAGCCCCACAGCTTTGGAACCATCTTCCTGTCCAGTTGCGAGTCACACAGAGACTGGACACTTTTAAAGCAAACCTAAAGACTTTTTTATTTAGGAAAGCATATAATTGCTGAGCTGTCATGTTTTAGTAATCTGTGATGTTTATGATCTTGTTATTTTATTGTAGCACTTTGAGATTCCCCCAATGAAAAGTGCATTATAAATAAAATCTATTATTATTATTATTATTATAAAGTCATAGTTTTTGATATTTTTGGACCAAAATGTATTTTCGATGCTTCAAAAAATTCTAACTGACTGATGTCACATGGACTACTTTGATGTTTTTCTTACCTTTCTGGACATGGACAGTATACCTGTCACAGTGTCTGGATTGTGTTCCCTGGGTTTCCACTAGGTGTCCTCCTTTCCCACGGTGTCTGGCACTTTATTAACTGTCTGTTCCCTTATTTGGTCAACTTCCTCCTTGTTGGAGTTGATTGATTATTCCCCACCTGTCTCCAGTTCCCTCATTACCTTCTGTGTATTTATACCCGGTCTGTCTGAGTATGTGTCACGGGGTCCTTGTCTAATGTTTCATGCTATCCGTAGTCTTGCCCTTGCCGTGAGTTCTTATCTGTTTTCATGTTGTTTGGATATTCTGGTTTTGACCCTGCCTGGACTGTTTACCCCTTAGAATTTTCCCTTAAATAAACATCATACCTGCACTTGGATCTCTCCTCGTTTCCTGTATCACCGAACGTGACAATACCGCACATAGGTTTTCAATTGGGGGACAGAGAGCTCTCAGACTAAATCTAAAATATCTTAAACTGTGTTCTGAAGATGAATGGAGGTCTTACAGGTTTGGAACGAGATTAGGGTGAGTTATTTATGACATCATTTTGATTTTTGGTTGAACTAACCCTTTAAGCATTATATAATATTTGTTAATTATTTATAAATGAAAGTTACCATAGTGTTACAATTACTGAAGCTTATATTGGTTGCTCTTGAGGGACTGTTCCTATTACAGTGTAAGTGTACTGCAACTTACATAATTTTTTTTTTAAATATATTATATATATTGAAATATATTAGAAGTGATATCTACTTGAATGTGAATGAAAATTTACAAGTGAAATGTGCACTCCATCATGCACTGACATTGTGTCAGTATGTACTAAATTAAGCAGAATTGAAACGCCCAGTTTGTTAGATCAGAGGAAGTTCACAACCTCAGGAGGGGATAATAGTATTTAAAGAGAGTAGTGAGCAAATAATGATGAGAAAGACTTGGAGAAAGAGACAATGGTTCATAAGTGTAATTTGTGTCTTCTGATATTGATCGTTCTTTCTTCACTTCTCACTGGTAAAGAAACAGTTTATTCTGGACAGTGTGTGGATTAAGTGAGAAAAAAGACTATGATTTGAATCATTTTCTTTTATGTTGTTAAGTATTATGTTTTCATTTATTAATAAATAACATATCTTTTATTCAAATGTTGTTGTGTTTCAGGTACCAGTGGAGTGAATGAGACTCATGTGTTCATCAGTTCTGGTGAAGATGTCCGTCTGCCCTGTAATAATGCTCTTCCTGACTGCAACTCAACTACATGGAACTATAACAGACATTCAGCAGCAGTTGAGCTGATTGCTAGAGGGGTATTTATGAAACAAATCGAGAGACATGAGAGACTGAGTCTGGGGTCTGACTGCTCTCTGAACATCAACAAAATCTCAAAAGAAGATTATGGATCTTACAGCTGCAGACAATATGTGAATGAGACACAACAAGGAACAGATGCTCATTTTTTTCTACATGTTCTTCATGGTAATTTTACAATCTTGTGATCAGTTTAAAAGGGGAAATACTTATTTTAAACTTCCATGATTTTTTTGTGTTTCAGTCTCTTCATCAACCTCATCCTCACAGACTGGGATCAGTGCAGGTCTCTCTGTGACTCTCTTCTGTCAACTGTATTCATTTGCTGGAGTCTCTTGTGATGATTGGATGAGTTCTGAGTGGATTAATCTGTTCTGGGTGAATCAGGCTGGTGTTAAACTGAATATATCAGACTCCAGATATCAGAGATCATCCTCATCAGATCACTGTATCATCTCTCTGACTACAACACTCCTGAATGACGATCACAACAGAGAGTGGAGATGTGAAGTTACTCAGAGAGATCAAGTCAAGGCCTCAGTCACACACACTGTCAAGAGATCAGGTGAGAAAACAAGCTCATTAATCAGTTATGAAAAGTTTCTGTTAGATGTGCTAATATAATGATAGATAATGCTAAGTTATTTTGTAAGTTAACTAATTAAGATATTATTGTCATAATCTACAGTATAAATCACCTGAACTAACATTCGTCTTTTCCAACTCAAGCTGATTCAACGACAGCAGTGATTCCAGTCCACATTACAAACTCTCAGTATCCCTTAACTACAAACACACACCTAACTAAAGGTACAGCATCACTGTCTTTCTCAAATCAGTGTTTTGCGGTGGCTCGCAGATACAGTTTTCTTAAATCAGTCTCAAGATATAATTGATTGCTCTTTGAAGACATTAAGAGATGGGGTACAGGGGATCAACAACTGTGTGCAAATTAACTCTAATTACTCGGTTTTGTGTGTACTCATAATTGTGTGTGTATGTTTGTGTGTGCACAAGTCCGAGGCTTTTTATATTTGCAAGCACACATGCACATGTGAACATGATCCTTAATACTAAATGTTTCTCTTATTTTCAATCTCAGTCAGTCATTTCTGGTGGATGCTCTTTTTTGACAAATATAAGCTCAGATCAGTGAGGCTTATGAACAACCAGTTTAAAAAGAAATACTATCATTTAAATTTGATAGAAACATAAAATAAAATTGAATACTTGAATGTTACAAAAGCAAGATGATGTAATTAAAACTGTTAAAATATGTTTATTAAAGAGACTGAACGTATTCCTTTTTTTAACTGAAGAGACAGAGTTTAATGCACACAGCAAACCACTCAAAAAAGGGAAGAGGAAATGTGATTTCACAGAATCATCAGTTTAATCTGGTTCAGATATGATCACTGATCTATTGTGGTCAAATTACTCAGATGTTTCCAAACCTAAAAAGTGAAATCACAGCTCTGAAAACACTAGAAAGGCTATAAATAATTGATGATTGTAGTTATGAAAGTGTAAAAATGCAGTCAACCATCTCAACACTGTAAGAAAGTCTTGACATCACTATTAAATTCATATGCAATAGTCTGTTTGATGATGATTCAGTGTTAATTTTGACACGACATTTTAATTTAGTTTTAGTCTTTTGACTATAATTCTTTTTAGTTTTAGTCAAGTTTTAGTCATCTGATTTGTTTTAATTTTAGTCTTATTTTAGTCGACTAAAATTGCTTGGTATTTTAGTCGACTAAAATAAGACTAAAATCAATAACAGATTTACTAGACAATTTTTTACAGCTGGTATAGGAAACAAACTTAACCAAAATATATAAAACACAAATTCAACTTTATTTCAACACAACTGTGTCTTTATTTCGATTCAAAAGCTTTTATGCAGCAACAAACACTGTCATGATAATGTAAACAATAACTAGCTGCCAATTGACCATCAATAAAAGAAAAATAAAGTTAGGTCCAGGACCTTAAAGCTTACAGCTGAGCTGAACAATAAGTGCATACATTTAAAGTAAATATTTAATAAGTTGGCAGCTAGGTGGATAAAAAAAGTAACAAGATTTTATAAGGTATTCATTTGTCTAGCAATATTGTATGTTTTAAATACTACAATATTGCTAGATTTGTATGTATAATGATAGGATGTGAACATTCATGTTTCACATGACTAATATAGAAATATTTGTGATATTGTCAACAAGTAGAACATTATAAAATATACTAAACATTAGTATTAATCAAATGTATTTATCAGGATATTACGTATTAGTATTGTGCTCGCATCTAATTTGAAGAAGGGGCTATTTTACAGTACTTTTCAGTTCGTAATATTTAATGCTACAACATCTACGCACTGCACTATTCCAATTTTGCTTAGCTCGATAAACAAAAGAACATCGTTGTGAAATTACATTTGAGAAAATGTCCGGGTGGCTCGTCTGTAAATGTCTTTTCAAATTGGTTGTGTTCTTGCCACGAATGAGCGCTCCGCGTGCTTTACACTTTGTTTTGTTTTGTTCGTCGTCAAACGTGAAGTGAGCTGTGGACATTTTGTCGCTCTTTTAGACAGTAGGGACTTTAAGCAACAGCTGCGAATGGAACGGCTACAGCGACCGGAAGTTTGCCGTCACACCGCTGTAGCCAAGAACGTAAAAGTCACTAAGCAACGGTAAAACAGAACAGCGCAACGCAGCATTAATTCATTTATTGAGATCCAAAAAAATCTATAATTTAAAAAAGCAAGAGAAGGATTGCTTTTGGCGTTAAATGACAATCTTTTGTCAGAAGAGGAGTTTTTAATATTGTATGATGTAAATAAGTCTAAAAACATAACATTTATTTACCTAACCTCTCACGTTGTAGCGACTCCGGCAAATCAGCTGTTCTCCCGTAGTAGACCGTTAAATTAGAACGTCACAAAGTAGCAGTTAAATTCGCGCAGGCGCAATACAACGCCAGAATGGCGTTGCCGTTCCACCAGAGGCTGTTGCTTAAAGTCCCTTCACCTCTTCGAATGCCGACTTCCCGGGAGCTCATAAAAACTGAAAACCTTCGCTTCACGTCTCAATAAGTCAGGCTCTGATTGGTTCTCTTCTCTAATGCAGTCTGTTCTGTTTTGCAGGTTATTTTGCTCATTCCTCGCATCTCTCCCGTCTGCTGATTTGATTTTCGTCACAGTCTATTTTCGTCTCGTCCTTTATTCGTTGACGATAATGTCAATCAATTTAGTCATAGTTTTAGTCTCCATCAGTGCCTTCTATTTTAGTTTTCGTTTCGTTTTCGTCTGCAAAAATATATTCGTGACGAAAATAATGACGAAAATATTTAGTTAACGGAATTAACACTGTGATGATTCATCATTTGCAGAAATACTACAAACAAATTACCTTTTATGTTTTCTCATTTCAATTAACTTTTCTTCTTTTATTAGTTCAGCTGCTGTGTAGTGCTTTTTGCATCAATGCATCTTTGAAAACAGCAATCATGAGTATTACAACCTCAGTCTCATTTCCCCGGTTTCATTTCAGGGACTCTAATGTTGAAGAATATTCTCTGTTCCTTTTTGTTCTGCTGTTTCACTTCCTGTGTTTATTTCCTTTTGTCCTTGATCCATTTCTGTCTTGTTTATCTCCATAGTTACCCTGTTTTTTTGTCTTGCTGATTTATTAGCCTCACCTGTTCCTTGTTATCCTTTGTATTTTTACTCTTGTTTTTCGTTAGTCTGCTGTCGCGAATATATAGAATGTAAAATCACAAAGAAATCGTAAAACATGCTGTTATATTGTATAAAATATTTGGAAGAGAGAACTAGTCTATGGCAAAAGATTCATCAGGCTGGATGAAAATGGACCCTCAAGGATATATTAGGAACAACAGGAGAAGGGGAAGAGGATGCACAGAAAGCGGTTGTGGAATATCTAAAAGAAATAGGGATTTGTTATAAGATTTGGTTTATTGTCTTAATTTATTGTGGGTATCGATGTTTCAATATATATTTATAAATCTGAATATATAGAAGTAAATCTGAATGTATAGAGAGAGAACTGGTTTGGTTTTTGAGAGACTCAGATGCGCAACGCGGCTGTTTGATTGGTGAGAGCGCTGTGCTTATTCCATTCATTCATATCACATTGTTACCTAAGCTTTAAATCGTTGCCTTTTATATATATACAAATAATATAACGTGTGTGATGTATTATTATAGATATTAATCTTGCCAAGCTCTGATTTCTGAGAGCTGCATGGAGAAACAACAGCAATGCAGTGTTTGATTTGTGCAAGTTTACATTCATTCACTTCACACTCATGACTTTAGAGGTCTCTGTATAATATTGAGCTGATCTCCTGGCTCACCTGTTATCTAGCAAACACGGGAAGCCTCATCCGAATATTCAGGCAGAATTATTCCTTGTCCATTATTTGTTTTTGAAGGCATTATCTGTGCCATTCTGAATAAAGCAGGCTATTCTCCTTTGAGCACACCCCTAATTATTACATTACATATTTTAATTTTACATGCAACATAGATACAGTCATAGAAGTTAACTGCTACATGCAATATTGTAATCCAAACATTCATGTTGTACTTGCAATCTCATTGCATGCATTATGGTTAATGCATGCTCGAGTAGTTGATTACTTCCGACAGCACCTACTAGTGGTTGAAGTAATCACTCGACTAGGCTATGCAAGCCCTAATAAATATATGCTTGTAAGTTAAATAAGTAAATATATAGAAGTAAATCTGAATATTTACTTATAAATCTGAATAAATAAATGTAAATCTGAATATATGCTTATAAGTCTGAATATTCAGAAGTACATCTGAATATATAGACCTAAATCTGAACATAAAGTTATAAATCTGAACATACAGCAGTAAATCTGGATCTAAACTTATAAATCAAAGTATATGCTTATCATTCTGAATATACTGAAGTAAATCTGATTAAAAGTGCAAGCAACGAAGAAAAGGCCCTCGCACCCGGGCTCACCATCACCACCGGGGTCATAGGAGAACAGCAAACGTTGGACCATATGCTTATAAAATGGTAAATATTTGTGCCACATTTCCTGCTGCCAACAGGAAAATTATTGGCATGTAAATGTCTTCAGGCAAGGACTCTTATCAAACATGTGTAGTTAGGGGCAGATCAGACATTGCATATTTAAGGTTAGTGTAAAACAAGGAATTTCCTGTTGTTTCCTGTTGCAAGCAGGTGCCCCTATGACTATAAATCAATATTGGCCTTAGGGTGAGTTCATGCCAGGACTCTTACCAAACATGGGCAGATCAGACATTGCATGATTACGTTAGGGTGAAACAATATATTTCCTGTTGCCAGCAGGTGGTGCTATAATTTAATTGAATGTGTTCAGGGCTAGACTCCTATAATACTTGTGATGCTTGAGACAGTTTGAGCATTGTATGCATGAGTTACAACAACTCCGTTTCATAGTATTAATAGCATCCTTTAGCACTTAGTGTTGCAAGCATGTTTGAGAATATTTCTATTTCTATGTTTAGCACACAATGGCATATTTTGTGTTGTTAATCGTACTGTTTAAAACATGTCACTTCTTGTTGCCAGTAGGTGGCACTATAACTAAAACGAAATATGAGTATGTAGATATCTTTAGATGTTTGAAGCAGATTGAACATTCTATGCACGAGTTACACAAATGTTCTATTTCACTGCATTAATAGCATGCTTTTACACTTAGCTAAGTGTTGCTAGAATGTTTTAGCATGCTTCTAGAATGTTACCAGTGTATTTAGCACTTGCTGACAATTTTTAATATGTTGCTAGAAGTCCATAACAAAATACAAGATTTTTATTCGTCACATACACATTTACATAGAACATATATAACCAGAAGTGAAATATGAGTCAGGTCCGCTCCATGGACAGTGCGATTATTAAAGAATACAACACCGATGAAAATATACATAAATATAGCTATGAAATAATTAAATAAAAGTAAACAATAATAATATAATAATAAAATATAAAACATGTTTACTGTATAATTAAAATATAGAATAGAAAATAATGTGCATTAGAGTACACTGTAGTTAAATATTAAGATACCTGCAAACAGGTTGACACGGTCAGTATGTCAATGTGTAGCAGAGTATTATGAATGTCTTTCTGATCAAGTCAATATTAAGTGAAGTCATGTAGATGTTAAGAGGCTGGTTTGAGTTTAGGAGCCTGATGGCCCGGGGAAAGAAGTCTCTCGGGTTTTGCCGTCAGGCTACGGAAGTGCTTAACAGATGACAGCAAAGTGAAAAGATAGTTACTGGGGTGGATGGAGTCCTTGATAATTTTATCAGCTCTGCTTTTGCAGCATTTGAGGTAGATGTCCTGCAGAGAGGGGAGAGCAGACCCTGAGATGTGCTCAGCTAAGCGCACTACTCTCTGTAGGGCTTTGCAGTCTTGACTGGATCTGTTCCCATACCACATTGCCAATACACTTTCTAGGGCCCCTGAATAGAAGGTTTTTAGGATTGCTGGAGAGACCCTGAATTTCCTCAGCTGTTGCAGATTGTATAGTCTTTGCCTGGCTTTATTATGCGGTGCTTGAATGTAGGTAGTCCAAGTCAGGTCCTCTGAGATGTTTAAACCAATGCCACGTTTCCACCAGAGGAACTTTACCCAGGAACTAGGGACTTTGGCCTGGTACTTGGTGTGTTTCCACCACAGGAACCAGGAACTAAATAAAGTTCCGGGTAAAAAAAAAATTACCCTCAGAAAGTCCCTGCTGGCGAGGGGGTACTTTTTCAAAGTTACGGAACTTTCGGGGTAATTCTGCAACAGGTTATCTTTGTTCTGTATTCCAATTATATATATGTTAAAATGAAAATAAAGGGGGGGGGGGGGTTCCTGGGGAAAAAAGTTTCTGATAATTTTGGTGGAAACGCGGCACAAGTTACTTGAAGCTGCTCACCCTCTCCACAGGGGTCCTGCTGATCATGAGAGGAGTATAGGGCTACCTACCGTATGCTACCGTATCTTTCTGAAGTAAACAACTAGCTCTTTAGTTTTGCTCACATCCAGAGAAAGACAGTTGTACTGGCACCATGATGTGAGTCTCTCTAACTCATCCAAGTATGCGGTCTCATTATTGTTGTGAATGAGGCACAGAACCAAAGTATCATCAGCAAATTTGATAATAGATGTGGGAAGACAAGCAGTCATGTGTGTAGAGAGAGTAGAGTAGGGGACTCCTGACACAGACCTGTGGGGCTCCTACGTTCAGGGTGATGGAGTTAAAGGTGAACTGGCCTACTTTCACCACTTGAGGTCTGCCGGTGAGGAAGTCTTGAATCCAGTTGCAGAGTGAAGAATTCAGGCCGAGGTCTGTGAGATTAGAAGCTAGCTTTATGGGGACTATAGTATTGTGAGAGATGGCATTATCAGTGGATCTGTTAAGGTCAATAAGCAAACTGAAGAGGGTCCAAAGTTTTCAGGATGGAAGAGCAGATGTAGTTTTTAACAAAGACCTTCATGACTATTGATGTGAGGGGCAACCGGACGATCCTCCAAACCTCGTCCGCAGTGTTCGCATGCTTATCTCTGCCCTGAATGCCGCTTTGTGATGCGCTGATCGGTAGACTCACGGTAGACTTGTTTTCAAAGTGGCCGTAGAAAGAGTTTAGCTCATCAGCCAGCTACGGATCTCCTTTCACCTCTGCAGAGGATTTATTTCCAAACACACAGATGGTCCTTAGTCCCTGCCACATGTTTCTGGAGTCATTGATCTGAAAATTAGGCTCTATTCATTCCCTGTATTGGTGTTTGGCAGCTCTTACTGAACGTCAGAGAGCATAGCACGATATTTTGTACTCGCTCATGTTTCCTGACAAAAGACGGCAGTAAGCAGCAGTGCGTCTGTTTACTGCTTCATACACTAACTAGACATTCAAAATGCCGCTTTTACCACCACTCCTACCGCCTCCGCAGAGGTGTGAAGTGCATGTGCAGCCTTTGACCACTGAGTGGCGCTTTAACCACAAGTTAAAAAACAAGCACATCCAAGCCCTTTTTCGCAAATAGACGTCAGTTTTGCCTCGCTGATGTGTTACATTTGACTGCTTCAGTCACGGAAAATGAAAGAAAAACACTATAGTTTAAATATTTAATATATTTAATACTCACAGAAGAAAGTTTGGCATTTATGAAGTTATATGCATTTCTTAGAACAAGAAAGAGAAAGAGTCTGTGCTTATATTTTCTAAGCTACATGGATTTAAACCATATTTTAGATTGGACACATTAAAAAGGTGTGCAGTATTATTTATATTATATTAATTATGCATTATATTATTTGAAATAAATTGTGGTTTACTTTGCATCTGAGTATTAAAAGTGGTAGCCTATTTTAGGGGGGTAGGCTACATGGATTAATATGCAAAATGTCAATATTTTAATATATTATGCCTATATTTTAATTTATATTTTAAATATAAATATATTTTTTCCTTTAATAAAACAACATTCATTTTTTTTATTCGTTACCTGCCCTTTATTTTGACATAACCTATTGGGAAAAAGACATTTGTCTGTAAACTGATTATGAAATTGTTGCATGTTTAAATGTGAAGCAGTGTATAATTTCGTTCCCATTATTTAGGCCTAATTTGCCTAAAACAAGAAACGAATAAAATTAAACCAGCACGATTAAATCTTTGAAACTCTAAAGAATTAATAAAACGTCCTCACAATTAAACGTAAGTTCTCTCATTATAATCAACAACATTCACACGATGTAAAAAAAAAAGCTTTAGTAATTGATAACTAAAGTAATTTTAAAGGGAACCTTCTTTACTTGCTTTTAAAGTAGGGTAATATCATATGGCCTAAAAAAAAAAAATCCCAGGTTTTTTTTTTTTTTTGTTTTAGAAATAAAAAAAATTATGATTTAAACCGATTTTTAAATCAATATTCAAAATGACGAAGAAATTTTACAAAACAAAGTTTTAATATAGTTCTTTATCATTCATTTAGCAGTCAAATTTATAACTGCAACAAGATTATTAATTTAATACTAGCCCATCATGCATTTAACCATCCACTCAGCTTTAAGAGCTGTTCAGATTAAAACTGGCAGCTCAGCAGTGAGTCAGTGTCATGGATGGAGGACCTGTTAATATTTTTTTTTGTAGTTTATATTTCCATCTCGTTATGCCGCTGGTTTAGATTTTTTTTATTTTTTTATTATAGAACTTATTTGTAAATAGAGCAGTCCCTGTCTGTGTCTACACCGGACGCCAGAGTTGTCATCTGTGTCCCATGAACTAGTTCATGTAGAAAGTGAACTTTCCCAACACTGACTGTAAGATTACATTTGTTTGAACGCATTATTATGAAAGCGATCGAGTGTGAATCTGTTTAAATCATATTTTAACCCGAAAATAATCAGTAAAAGAAACAGACTAACTCTTAACATCCCGCTCGACTCTTGCAGTCAACCTTCTGATCAAGCTAAATATTTTGGCTGTTGGCATGAATTTTACTCGCGATAAGAAGCTCATATTCAAGTGTTTGTGCAAAAATTATTAATGTGCATTAATGACAGGGAGGCGCCGTCTCATCACTTTAATTTTTCATGATAATGATAATTTTTTAATTAACATAATATCGTGGTGTCTCACATAGGTACATTAAAAAATATAGCTACAGAAAGCTTGAAATGTTTTTAAACGAAAAGGAATAGTGTAATGTGTGAATGTTGCATTTCTCTCGTGGGAGAGAGCCAGCACTGTGAATATAACCAAAACAACAGTCTTATATAAACCGGTTCAGCAAGTGAAAGACACTATCCATATGAAAGAGCAATTCACACCTTTATCTCGACCCCACAAGCCATGAATAACTATCCAAAACCCAACCCCCTCCAGCTGAACTGAATTCGGTCTGTGTTTTGGCTCTGAGGAACGGTGTGTTACTGAAACATGCCTGCACTGAGCAGCACTACTCTTTGGAATTCATAATTTTATCACAACCCATATTATTATTTTCACAAGACCATAATGATAATAACAAATCATCAATTAATAATTAATCATTATTTTACGAAAATCATTGAGGCGAACTTATTGATCATGAGCCCAACATTTAGCAAGGCAGGAAAAGTCTAACGGAAAGAAGACGTATATCATTGAGCTAATGCTGTTAGAGAGAGAGAGAAGTCTAGGACTAATCTTAAACTTGGAGCTCATTATATTGAAGTACATATCCAAACACCAGAAACATTATGCATTTTATGAATAATGAAATGTTATGAAAATTATGCATTTGATTTATTCACATGCTGTATGGTTGAAATAATATTTTAGTTCACAACTTTAACTTCCGTTGTTTAAAAAAATGCTTTATTGGCTAATGTTTCATAAACCTTCAGTTGTTATGCTCTAAAATCCATGCCATTATTAATTTCACAGTATTTTTACCACCTAAATGACTAATCTTCAAAGTCACAATTCTATAATGGTCAAAATTACTCAGGCCAATGGTATTTCTTAATGACATTATTTTATTATTATTATTTGAATAATTGTAGCTTACATAAATAGGTAAAGCAAAACAAATATTCGGATTGTCCCTTATTTTTCCCCTTGTTTTCCTAAAGAATAAACACGTATTTTTTACAAGAATAAACATGACAACATATTATTAATTAATAAAAATAATTTAAGCAATTAAAACCTTTTTTTAAATGAACAATTCCTGTATAAAATGGGACCTTTATATCAGTGGTTCTCAACCTTTTTTTTCCAACCTTTTTTTTTACATCACGCATACCTATCGGTCCATAGCGGACTCGTGGACGCAGAAAGTTTGACAGAGGGTTTAAGATGCAGGCTTGCATGACCTGACGCACAACATTTCAGAAAATGTGAGTTCACAAATGTAGCCTATTTTGACCCAAATATGGAAAGCACTATTGAATTTAATAATATTAGGTTCTCTCTTGAGATATTTGCCACATTTCTTCAATTAAGGATTGTTATGGATGGTGTTTCCATTTATCTGAACTTCTTCAAGTGAGTTGCAGGGCAAAAAAAAAAAAAAAAAACGAAAATCCAGCACTTCTCCTTCAATACTGATACTGCGACTGTTGACAGTTTGTACATGTTCATTCGCTGGCATTTTTTGAATTTCTTTTTTTTCTCTAGATTGAGAACCACTGCTTTATATCAAACATTTTTAAATCGTCCACAGCTGAGCTTTGTGGAGGCTGATCTGCGCCAGATCACGTGAAGTGAATGTAATGAACAAAGTCGTTTTCAGATGCAATGAAAGAAAGAAAAAAAAAATTCATTATAATATTCAAATACATTCATTTCGCAAGGCGTCCCTTTGCGCCACCTGGCGTTAGTTTCGAAAATGATTTTAACACGCGACTGAATTTCAGTTACCACTGCGGCACTGCCGCGGCGGTAAGCCCCAGAAAGGCTGGCCACCTACTGTAAAATACAAGTACTGAAAGACAAGAAAACAAATTACTGTGAGCCTCGAAAAAACCTACCGTACATCAGACATGTGTTTTTCACGAGATAGCAAGGGCGTGCAGGAACAATCGACATGTACGTCACTGATCTGAAAAGCAAAGCAAAAGACTGTGAGTTTGGTGATCTGCACGATTCATTAACTCATGATAGGAATGTAAGTGGTATAAGAGAGGATCAGCTGAAAGGCAGACTTCTAAGAGAAACGGATCTCACATTGGAAAAGGCCATAGACATTTGCAGGGCCAGCGGGATCACGTCGAGTCAGATGAAAACCCTCAATGATGAAGTAAATGGACACGAAGCTGAATCCATTAAGCCAAAGCAGACGTCAGTGATGGATGAGAAAGGAATGCAGCAGATGCGGCAACAAGCACGAGTACAGAAAATGCCCAGTCTACGGGAAAACATGTAAGTCTTGTCAGAAGAAAAATCATTTTAATACCAAAGACCTGCAGAGTCAGAGTAAAAGAATGCACATGATTGAACAAGATGGTAACATGTTTATTGGTACAGTAACCATGGAAAAATAGAGAAATGTAATGTCCATCAACTCAAGTAAGGAGGACGAACAATGGGTCGAGACAATCCCGATAGACAAGAATGATGTAAAAGTGACACTAGATACAGGAGCTGAATGTAATGTCATGAGGGAAAGAGTGTACAAGTTGCTAAACATAGCAGGGAGACTACAAAGGTCAAGCTGCAAACTTGTTACATATTCTGGACACAGGATGGTGCCACTGGGCTAGAAAAGCACTGAATTGTGTGTACAAAGTTTGAAACAATGAAACATGATGCCCCTGCCATTCTAGGACAATCTGCATGTCAAAAAATGGGCATGATTAAAAGACTGTATGAAATTGAAAATAGCAGTGACATCTTCAAGGATTTTGACGATCTATTTGAAGGATTAGGCTGTTTACCAGGAGAACACCCCATACAAATTGATCCAAATATCAGACCAGTTATCAGACCTAGACAGAAGAAGGATACCTGTAACTCTGCGAGAGAAAGTGGTTGAAGAACTACAAAGAATTGAGCAGATGGGGTCATCGCAGGACAAACTGAGCCAACTGAATGGGTTAACAGCATGGTAACTTTAGTTACATCGAAGAAAATGTGCATTTTTATGGAAATGTTAAAACATTTTGTGAGATTAATGCTTAAAACAAAAACACCTGGTTATGAAAATTAAATTAGAGAACAGAATAATAATAATAACAATAAATGGGCTGTAATGACAGGCCAGATTATAATGCAAAAATAATCAAACACAAGTGTAAACATGTTTAAGCAGATTTAAAGCTGCAGTAGGTAACTTTTGTAAAAATATATTTTTTATATATTTGTTAAACATTTGTTAAATATTTGTTATATAAATTATGATCATTTGTTAAATATTTGTTATATTTGTTTATGTCCTGACAGTAGAATATGAGACAGATAATCTGTGAATAAATCAAGCTCCTCTGGCTCCTCCCAGTGTCCTATTGCCATTTGCAGAAATACATCGCTCCCGGTAAGAAACAACCAATCAGAGCTGCGGTCCGTAACTTTGTTTGTGTTCAAAATGTAGAAAAATGTATATAATAAGCGAGTACACCATAAATCCATTTTCCAAACCGTGTTTTTGGCTTGTCCTGAATCACTAGGGTGCACCTATAATAAGTGTTTATATTCGGACTATTTTAGATTGCTTCGGGGGTACCACAGCGGAGTAACCCAGTACCTTTGTGATTCTTCATAGACAGAAACAGAGAGAAGTAGTTCCGGCTACGATGTTCTTCTGCAAGACGCAAGCAGTTCTGTTTATTAACCGCTAGAGCGTCAAAAGTTCCCTACCGCAGCTTTAAGCAACACCTAACTGAGATGAGACACGAGACAGGGTTCACAAGAATGAGTCTAGACAAGATTTATACACTATTTAAAGAAATCTTCACTGATGAAAAACATGCCTGGAAAAATAGTCTGCAGGTGCATTGTGAATGTTTTAACTAATCTTGCGATAAATGCCATATCTGCTTTCTGAGAATGAATTATTATATACAATAATAGACAATACTCAAGTACTGTAAAATATTTTACCACAAAATCAACTGATGATTTGATGAGTCTCTTCAGAATTATTGTTCTTGAAGGTTATTAGTTTGAGTGTTTAGAATGTTTGACCTCCTATCTGAATGATTTTCCACAGATTGATCATTGAAATAAAAAACAAACAAACTAAAAGAGGAGTTATATACGTTGTTATTATTCTGTTGCAAGCGACACAAGGCGCAGCACAAGTGTGTTTGCTAGTTTCAGTCCGGCACCGTTCACATTTTCCCGTCCAGCGCCACATCGTTTAATTAGCAAATGCATTTGTCCCCATTTGTGCACCCATGGGTGGCTGATCTAAAAAAAGAGGTGTGTTCAGGAGCTGAAAATAGACTGCGCCATAGACCAATATATATACCACAGAGCGTGTGTGTGTATATATATATATATATATATATATATATATAAAAAGAGTCGAGGAACTCAGTTAAAGAAAGAAGAGGAAGTGCTGTGTGAATGTGTGAGAATTCACTGCGTCCGTCTAAACAGTGTTCAGAGATGATCTCAGATCAGTGTGTGTTAAACCAGTGCGGTCAAACTAACTGAGTTCCCACAAAGAGATGAAAGATGACCATTATAGTGATGAGAGGAGAGAAAAACTAACAGTTTATACAGCGCTTTCTTCACACACTTGTCTGCTCAGTGGTGCTGCTTCAAAATACATACAGCTTTATATATTTACTAAAATTACAGAAGTTATATGTATTTTCAAATTAAATATACATAAAGGGCAAAGTTTTAATTCCTGTACATTCACTCTCAAGTGTGGATATCGAGACGAGACGAAAGATCAGTGAACATCTGAAAGACTCGCAGAGAACAAACACTTCTGACATCATGTCATCACATTTGATGATGTGTTAAAAACATTCACAGTTTGGTCAATTAACAACAAACCCATCATCTTTTACTGAAAGTCTTTGGAAGAGTTTGAAAAAGTAGATTTTCAAAACGCCAGACAGCATTGATCCACTGTGGCATTATGGGTATTATTTCTCTCAGTGTGAACACAATCATAGGAAGTGATTGATAGTGGAAACCTTTTCAGTAACAAACCAGTTTGATCAGTTTTCTATAAGTGAATGATTTTCTGTCTAGAGCTGAACTGCAGAAAGAAAGAAGTGAAACTAGGAGTAATGTGAAGAATGGCCTGTAGATCGTGTTCAGAGTAAATGTGTGTTGAGAGGTTAACAGTAATCAGTTCTCACTGAAGAACATGTTTCACCACCGCTGTGGCGTCTGGTTAGTGGTTATGGTTAGGTCTTAAGAAACAGCAGAGGAACAGGTTTCAACACAACACTGCATCAGTCAGCGCTCGGGTCTCGAGGGATAATCTTGACCTGTTGAGGTGGACACAGAAACACTGCAGGTTACATCGGCTCCAGCTGACCTCACTTCTCCATTACGACTGACATCATGTTACTAAATAACAACTCTAGAGTCATTTCAACACTCAGTCGGTCAGATCAGAGGAAGTTAAAACCACACGAGGAGCTGAGAGTATTTAAAGAAAGAGTTGAGAGCAAATGATGAAGAGAAAGAGAAAATGTCTGAGTGTCATCTGTGTCTGCTGGGACTGATCGCTCTCTCTTCACTTCTCACAGGTAAAGACATCTGTGTTTTCTCTTCAACACATTCAGTGCAATCAGTCTGAGAAAGAGTTTCTTCTTGTGTTTGATACAGAACACACTGATTCTTCCTGAACACACTCAAACTAGACAGATTCACTCTCAAACATCTCTCAATTATTCTCTGATGAAGAGTGTGTTTGTGATTTGAACAGCTCTCTGATGAAGAACAAGAGTTTATTCTGGAGAGTGTGTTTGTAATAACTGCTGAAAAAGACTGATCTGAACCTTCTGCTTTCTGTGATTCATTTATTAATATATATCATAATGATCAATCAGATCTTCTTGTGTTTCAGGTATCAGTGGAGAGGATCATGTTCATGTGTTCATCAGTTCTGGTGAAGATGTCCGTCTGCCCTGTAATAATGCTCTTCCTGATGCTCTTCATGACTGCAACTCAACTACATGGAGCTATTATAACAGATTCAATCAATCAGAAACAGTTGAACTGATTAATTTAGGGAAAAAGAATGACATCAAGAGTCATGAGAGACTGAGTCTGGGGTCTGACTGCTCTCTGAACATCAGGAAGATCTCAACAGAAGATTATGGACTTTACACCTGCCAACAATGGACTGATGTGAGTGGAGACCACGACTAAGAAATGACACTCGTGTTTATCTGCATGTTCTTCATGGTAATTTAATGATTATTTGATCAGTTTAAAAATGACAAATTCTTGATTAAATCTCTCCTGATGATTGAAGAGTGTGTGATGTGTGTGTTATTCTGTGTTTCAGTCTCATCCTCACAGACTCAGATCAGTTCAGGTCTCTCTGTGACTCTCTCCTGTCGGCTGTATTCATATCCTCGAGTCTCTTGTGATTATTCGGGTCGTTCTGAGAGAATTCATCTGTTCTGGGTGATTCCGGCTGGTGTTAAACTGACGAGATCATCCTCATCAGATCTCTGTATCATCACTCAGAATATAACACTCCTGAATGAAGATCACAACAGAGAGTGGAGATGTGAAGTTACTCAGAGAGATCAAGTCAAGACCTCAGTCACAATCACTGTCAAGAGATCAGGTGAGAAAACATCTCCTCTATCAGTTTCAGATCCTCATAATGTGAGTAATATTAAGGACTGTAAGTATTATTGAAGCAGAACAAAAGCTTGGTTCAGTCTGACAGAAGAAACTCAAAGCACTGCTGCAAACTAATGTCCAAATATTACAGTCAAGAAGTTCTGCTGGAATTATTTAAACTTTATATGTAATGTTATGATCTGAGTTAAAATATGATTGTCATATTCTATGTCAGGGCTTTTCACACGTTCTAGAAAACCATGTTTTAAGGATCCTCATAATTAACACAGTGTTCAAAGCTAAAGTGAATGTGTCTGTGTGTGTAATATACTGGTTTTATTGGTGTAAACTGTCCACATATTTGCACTATTACGTATTTTACTGAACAAAAACAGAAAAATGAGTATAAAATGAAAGCAAATTACAGTGGAATTCACTGCAAACAACATTTATTTGACATGTCGAACCTATAAAAAGGTATTTAAAGTGAAACTGAAGCTGCTTACGTCCCTCTCATTCAGAATGGATCATTTCCATGAATTAATCATTAGCTGCAGAGGAACATTTGGTTTCTGAACTATTATTAAAGAAGCTTTTTCTTAAAACCGCATCGATTCACAGGAGAATGTGTTTGGAAATATGCCTCGAATGCTCACGCTGACTGTCACAGATATTAAACAGATATTAAAGTTAGCATTGCTAGAAATAATTGTTATATGCTTGAAAGCTTGAAGTGCATAGTTTGAAGTGTCAAACTTCAAAAACTCAAACTTTTTTTTTTTTTTTTGAGGTTAGTGCATGTTTTTGAATAAATGTTAGCATGTTTCAGATGGTAAAAACATGACTTGTAGTTCAGAAAACACTGTATAGAAGATGATTTCTCAGAGATGCCCTGTTCTACAGTAAGATGAATCTGAACTAACATTCATTCTCTACAGATCAAGCTCAAACGACGACACCAGTCCCAAACTCTCAGGATCCCTCAACTACAAACACACCAGAAACTTCTACACACACAGGTACATGATACTGCTGCTCTTTAGTCATTGAGGATGTTACTGAAGATCAGGGATATCAAGACAGGCACCCTGACAATTCAGGCAGAGTTAACGATACACTGTGTGTATTTGCACATTATAATGTAACGCCTTAAAGTGATTTGATGGTCTGTCTAAATACTCAATTCTGATTGGGTTAAAAAATGGTTTATTTCACAGCTGGCCGTGTATGGAGTCAATATAATGCCATATATATATATATACGCAAAAAAATAAAATAATGTATTGCAAACAAAAATTTAAGTATTGAGTAAAATAATTTTGCTTTTTGCAAACAAAAATAAAGAATGGCAAAAGAAAATAAAGAATTGGAAGAAAAAATGAAGGGTTGCAAACAAAAATAAATAATTGCAAAACATAAATGAAAGCAATGATTTTGCAATACATATTTTCCATGGTCATAACTATTAATTTATTTGCAACGCTGCTTTTATTTTGCGTGTCAATCTAGTTTGAGCTTGTCTCCCGTTGACTGTACAAACTCAAAACTATTTTATACAAATGTTTTACATTGCTAAACTTTATACATGTTTAGCAATCCTGTAAATCACTAAACTAATATTTAGTTGTATGACCACAGTTTTTTAAAACTGCTTGACATCTGTGTGGCATGGAGTCAACCAACTTGTGGCTCCTCTCAGCTGTTATTCCACTCCATGATTCTTTAACAACATTCCACAATTCATTCACATTTCTTGGTTTTGCTTTTTTGATATCACCCCACAAGTTCTCAATTTAGATTAAGGTCTGGGGATTGGGCTGGCCACTCCATAACATTAATTTTGTTGGTTTGGAAGAACCAAGACTTTGCTCATTTACTAATGTTTGGTGTTTGGTGGTCATTGTCTTGCTGAAACAACTATTTCAAGGGCATATCGTCTTCAGCTTAAGGCAACATGACCTCTTCAAGTATTTTGACATATGCAAATTGATCCATGATCCCTGGTATGTCAAGTCAAGTCACCTTTATTTATATAGCGCTTTAAACAAAATACATTGTGTCAAAGCACTGAACAACATTCATTAGGAAAACAGTGTGTCAATAATGCAAAATGATAGTTAAAGGCAGTCCATCATTGAATTCAGTTATGTCATCTCTGTTCAGTTTAAATAGTCTCTGTGCATTTATTTGCAATCAAGTCAACGATATCGCTGTAGATGAAGTGACCCCAACTAAGCAAGCCAGAGGCGACAGCGACAAGGAACCTGTCGTGGCAAAATTTAAATCAACTCTCGTCAGCATAAGAGACAGACTCATTCTCAGGTATAATTAAAAAGAAAGCTTTTATTCTTTGCAAAGAAGGTCAGACAGTCATACAGCAACACTGAGTTCCTGCAGAGTGAAACCGACCCAGAAAGAGGGCAGTCCTCCACCTTATATACCTCTGCTGCTTCCAAGGTTATACAGTCTGAACAGCTGTAATTTTCCACACATAACAAGGAACACTCTCTATGGGCGGTTTCTCACACATTTAGGACTTAGGTGACCCCCTCAGGTCATCCTCAGACATTGCCCCCCCCCACTATATGGCCCAATGACCCTCTCAGGTCATACTCAGACATCTGTTTTCCTCCCAGGTGTCGCCCTTCTGAACCCACACAGCAAAGAAAAGAAAACACATGCATATATAGGCATACAGAAGCAATGTTCAATTAATTTTTCCACCACAATTTCCCCCTTTTTATCATTCATTGATCAATAAAACATAAAAATTCATTTCTACTGGTAATACTTTCACTACACACTTAACATTATGTTTGCTCTGGGCGCCAGGCTAAACGAGTAATCACTGCTACTGCATTCCTGATATTATCAGACCCTCAGTCACGTCACAGATACAAACACAATCCAAAATCAAAAATTCACACTCAAGAATGCTAACCTGATCCACGTTGCTCTCTCTGCTCCCTTCCCAGTCGTGTGAGTGGTCAGAAGCACCTGGAACAGTCCCAGCCACCTTCTCGCCTTCCAGCTCTTTCTCCTCAGATCTCATACCATCACGAAATCTCCTGGTTTCAGGTTGTGCAGTGGAATTTCAGCACCTTCTATGGAGCCAAAAGAGTCTCAATAAAGATAAATGCACACACTACATTCACATATGCACACATAGGATTCATACATGCACACACATGATTCATAAATACACACACAGGATACACAAATGTGCACAAAATTTACAAATGCACACACAAAATTTAAAAAGCACAGAAGATTCACAAATGCTTACAAAATTCAGAAATGCACACAAAATTCAGAAATACACACACAATTCAGAAATGCAAACAACATTTACAAATGCACAGAACAAGATTCAGAAATGTATTTCTGATGCACACACACGTATATCTTGATTTACAAACTGCTTGCGGTCTGTGAACTTCACTGCATTTGTGTGTGAATTTTGAGGGTGTACTCACACTAGGCACGGTTGCCATGAACCGGGCCCGAGTACGATTGTCCCCCCTCCCCACTCCCACTCTGGCCTGCACTCACATATAGGGTTTCAGCATTCGTGCCGGAGCACGCTTACGTCATTATGGTGCGACGGTTTCGGGATAAACAGGAAGAGCGGCGCTCTATGAACACAATGGAGTGCATTGCTCTGTTTTCTTTGTGGATAATTTTGTGTTGTTTGGTCCACAGCCCTCTCACAGCCTGTTGTTAAACAGATGTGTCGCCTTAGTGGCGCGAACATTTTCACGTAATCGTGCTGCTCGTATGAGGATGTTTGCAAGATACCAGCTGAAGTGCAGCAAGGACTTTGCAGTTTTTGGTTTTTATGCGTTTTGCACCTCTGCCGTAGACCAAAGCGACCCTTTCCCTGTCATGTTGGTTTTGGAGCGTCGCAAAACCATGATGCAAAGCGTCCTTTTCTGTGCCCTGGCACGGTTAGCGCTCACACTGCACGCGAACCGCGCCCGAGTCCAACTGAACCGTGCCCTGGCCCACCCCTTCCAAGCGGGCCAGGGCCGGCTAATCGAGCCGCGCCCGGGCACGATTCGGAGTACTCACACTAGTCAAACGAACCGCGCTTTGGTGGTCAAACGCACTCGGGCACGGTTCAAACTGGCTAGTGTGAGTACACCCTGAGACTCCTCTGACTTGGCTCAACACACAAATGCATGGAATGATCAGCAACCAATCAGATGTCTCCCTTCTTTTAGCCAATCACAAGAACGCACTCCACGTGGTTGTTTACTTATAAGCCAATCACATGAACGCC
This sequence comes from Carassius gibelio, assembly GCF_023724105.1. Lineage (NCBI taxonomy): Eukaryota > Metazoa > Chordata > Actinopteri > Cypriniformes > Cyprinidae > Carassius > Carassius gibelio. Next base: position 23,080,304 of record NC_068391.1, read on the forward strand.
TTCACACAGCCTATTTATGAAATTGTATGGAAATACAGATGTTTAGATTACAATTCAGGTTTATTTTTTTATTATTTTTTACAAAATATAAATTTAAAAATGTCTCAATACATATAGCCCAGACTGTGACTGCAGAAAAAAAGTTAACCATGGATTCATAAATTTGCAATAGGCAATTATTTCATTTTATTGAAATATTTTAATGAAAGTAAAAAAAAAATTTTTACACATTTTTGAATATTTTAAATATATCTAAATATTCTTTTGGATGCAATATAGAAGTCACTTTAATTATAATATTCAGTCCCTACATGAAGAGAGAGTCAGTGGTCTGCTGCGAGAGGAAAGTGACTCTCCGGCTGCGAAAAGTGAGTCGCCGCTGCGTGAGGAAAGGGAATCGTTCGCTCAACTTCCCTGGGTGAGGAAAGTGAATCGTTCGCTGAGGAAAGTGAGTCGCTCGCTGCGTGACTCGTGAGGAAAGTGAGTCGTTCGCTGCGAGAGGAAAGTGAGTCATTCGCTGCGAGAGGAAAGTGAGTCATTCGCTAAGGAAAGTTAGTCTTTGCTGCATGAGGAAATTGAGTCGTTCGCTGATTGGCTTATAAGTAAACAATCCCCCACGTGGGGTGCATTCTTGTGATTGGCTCAAACAAGGGAGATATCTGATTGGTTGCAGATCATTCCCTGTTTAAAAAAAGGCATTTGTGTGTCGAGCCAAGTCAGAGGAGTCTCAAAATTCACACACAAATGCAGTGAAGTTCACAGACCGCAAGCAGTTTGTAAATCAAGATATATGTGTGTGTGCATCGGAAATACATTTCTGAATCTTGTTCTGTGCATTTGTGAATCTTGAGTGCATTTGAAAATGTTGTTTGCATTTCTGAATTGTGTGTGTATTTCTGAATTGTGTGTGCATTTCTGAATATTGTGTGCATTTCTGAATTTTGTAAGCATTTGTGAATCTTCTGTGCTTTTTAAATTTTGTGTGTGCATTTGTGAATTTTGTGCGCATTTGTGTATCCTGTGTGTGTATTTATGAATCATGTGTGTGCATGTATGAATCCTATGTGTGCATATGTGAATGTAGTGTGTGCATTTATCTTTATTGATACTCTTTTGGCTCCATAACCTTCTCCTGAGCAGCTTTCACCTGAACACAGACATTAGACAACAGAGAAGACATTTCCTTGCAAAAACTCAACGTGTCATGCTCACACACCTGTAGATGGTAGCTGTTGTTTTACCCCCTTCAATACTCACAAATGGTGAATTGCTAAAGAGAATTTCAAAAGGGCTCAGGTTTACTCTGGATCGATTTCTCATTCTCATGTAAATGAGAACGATTGGGAGCACCTTAACCCATGTGAGTCCAGTTTCCTCACAACACTTAGCCAATTCGATTTTTATTGCCCCTACACAAAATTTGTTCCATTGTCTGAACTGCTTTATCGTGGAATTTCCCATCTCGGGACTATTTCAGTCAGCAGAGCCCTTACTACTGCTGCTGCATCCTGTTTGGACATTGGGAAGACCTCTACCCATTTGGACCACATGTCCACAAATACCAAACCATTTTCCCTTCCCTTCACATGGGAACAGTTCAATGAAATCCATCTGTGCTGTCTGGGATACCTGAGACATTTTTATGCCTCCTGCCACATTATTACAAATGACAAATCTTTAAAAAAAAAAAAAATTTTTTAACCCTTTTGTAAACCACAATTCTTTAATTTGCATAATCATTCCCCCTTTCGATGCGTGGTCTTTCCCATGCATCGACTTAGCATAGTGAGGAAAGAAGTGTTTAGGTAAACAAGGCTTGCCATCTCTGCTCATTCATACTCCATTCACCACTTCACAGCCACACTGTTTCCATTTCTCTCTCTCCTGTCCTGTCTCAAATGTCTGCATGCCCTGTAAAGATGAAGAAATGTCAGGGTTATTTTCAGATAACAAAGTAACAGAGTAGTTTACTCTGATGATTTTGTCTGCTGAGATGCTGCAGCCTTCGACGCTGCGTCTGCTCTGACGTTTCCTGTAGATACAGAATCTTTGCAAAATTTACAAATCGCTATCTTTTCTGGCAGCAAAATAGCATCTAGCAAATCTGCCACGAGGGGTGCGTTTAATATTGGTCGCCCATCTTACTTTAAAAACTTTGTGTTTTCACAGCGCACCAAAATCACGAGTCACCCCAAATGCATATTGTCTAGTAAATCTGTGTAAATCGTTACGCATTTGTCTGTCATTAGTTTGCATGCTTCTGTTAATGCCAAAAGCTTAGCTGCTTGTGCTGAATAATTTGATGGCAATGAGCCAGAGGTCACAATGTC